>NW_012155729.1:1802756-1808395 GCF_000956105.1 Propithecus coquereli | reverse complement strand
ACCCTGAGATGCAGCCGTGAGCAGCACAAAGCTTCTCTCTCTGGAACTTATAAGAGGATTATAGACAAGTAAATAAAACTGAATCTGTTTAAGTAGATTAATTCTAAGAAGAAAAATAAAGAGGGTGCGAGGGGAGTGGTTGGGAAGGCTTGTGGCCAAGGCTCTTTTCGGGACTGTTTTCCAGGAGGGCCTCTCCTGGGAGGTGATATTTGAGGACAGACCTGAACGATTCACTGGTGACAACCCCCAGCTCTGATCCCACGTCGAGTGACCAAAGGAGCTCAGGAAACTTCACCCCAAAATATCACCCCTCGATGTAAAGAGTACTGAGAATCACAGGCCCTTAGAGACCAACAGGGCTTGGAAGGGGCTTTCCCTCTGTCTGCACAAACCAGACCCGTCAAAAACAACAGCTGACTCCCCTTCCCCTCCCTGGCATCTGGAGATAGTGCAGGAAAGAAGACCAGGAATGCACCAGACCTGGCCCAAGCCATTTTAAATATAATACCTGTCTCTCAGGTGAATTGAGTTTCCAAAGAGAATCATTCACAAGTGGATCTGTTTTCCCCCATCCGTTCACCCTCCCTGGTGACCACTTATTGCCCCTCAGCAGAATTTCCTATTTCCTCATCTCCCCCCACCAAAGGGGGCATCTGAACCTCTGGCCCACGGGGTGCTGGGTGCTCGCTCTGCGGTTCTCCCGTGTGTGGTGAGCGAATCTCTTTCTCGCACTGATCTGCCTCATCGTGAGCTGATCCTTCAGTGAACCCTCCAGCTCCTCCACATGATGAAGAGGAGAGTGAACAACATAACCGTGTCCACTTCCTCATTGTCAGAGTGACCAGTGTGGTGAGTCACCAGGTTAGTCTCTATTTACACAAACATTAGCAACCAAACCCAAGCTACCCTGGAACCAGACTCCACGGCTTGTGAATGAAGAGCAAGGGCGTGAATGTCCGTTGACACAAACGCTTCTCCGGTGAGTCGGCCTAATGAAATGAGACTGTCTGCTGGAGATGGACAGGATGGTTACCACCGACCGCACCACGCTGACTCGTGTCCGTGACGCCACCGTTTCACTGGGGATGCGCTTGTTCATGTAGCAAAATGCCCGACGGCAAAAGCTGCAGTAGAAAGTGCAGGCTGCAGGAAGTGTGGAGGTGGCGGGGCTGGGCCAGGTGTGGACCTTCAGGGAGGACCCTACCTGTCCAGGCTGCCCACTGAGGCTCAAGGCAGAAATGGGAGGGATCGTGCCAATCACTGACTTTCATCAGAAAAGACAAATTTCCTAGAACCCCACGTGACCTCTGCCTACACCCCGCTGGGCAGCTCTGTGTCCCACGGTCTCTTCCACCTGTCACGGAGGCTGGGGAAGGAGTGTGAACTCTCGGAGCCTCCGTGGGGGAGAGAGACGGGGGCGCTGAGATCTCGTGCAGAGTTGCTGCCCCGGGATTCTGTGCCGTGTTACGCAGAAGCACTCGTGTGTTTAAATTAGCGGGCACAAGTCAAGGGGGTGCCCTCGTACCGCTCCTGCCCCCGTATGTCGACAACAGTCAGCTTTAACCGCTCAAAGCAAAGATTCTCCGTGAGCAGAAGTGCAACATTAAACAGACGGACGGGGCCGATTCATTTCAGGTTGTCGGTGTGAGTCATCTTGGCCTAGGATAGTATCTCTCATAAATTTGCCATTTCCCAGAGAGTGTTATTTTAGAACGTGATTTGTGAATTGATGCAAAAAATGTACCAAAAGGCATTGTAAATCAAAGAAAAACAGCAGCAAAAGAAGTTATTCAGATCGTTTGAGCCAGTTTATTTGGAAGTCATTTCAGACCAGGTATTAGAGAAATCGGTATTGGAATCCTTTCTGCCTATGGAAGGATAAAGGGCAAAAATATCACAAGCACGTATACTCCGTGTTGGGGATAGGGGACGCCAGGCCGGGCCCTTCGCTAGAGAGTTTGCGTTCATCGCCACGGTTACTGCTCCTCAGCGTCCTGGGAGGTGCTTCTGATTCATGGATTAGAGGCTCAGGGGGCGCAGGAGTGAGGTCAGTGGACCAAGGTCGTGGATGAAATGAAGTATCTCCAAGTCAGCCTGGGCACGAGCCACGGTGACCCTTGTCTGAACAAGAAGTATTTGTGTGTGGCCACACCCGCCTGGCTCCCGAGGGTGCTGCAGGTAACTGGACGGCTGCCTGTGTGGAGGGGCTGTCGAGTGTGCGTGAGGGGGGCTATTAGCCGCCCGAGATACTTGCGTCCTTCGAGAAGCTTACTTAAAACAGCAACCTTCCTCTTAAAGGACTTGGAGTGGAAGTTCTTGAAATAAGAACAAAGCAAACCACACAAATGATTATTTTCTGGGTGTCCCAATAGCCAGTGCCCGGAGAGTTTTGTCCCTTAGAAAAAGCTCATGTCCACTGTCCCTCACGTGGTCCTGGGAGTTGACTGGTCTGTTCACGGTGTGGACGCGCCCTGCTTCCTCCCCAGTGAGGAGCATCCTTTTTGTATCTTTGTGCCTTCGTATAAACGCTGTCAGAGCCTTCCTTAAAGCCTCGCAGCAGGCGTTTCCAGGCTGCGTGTCTTCCTGCGTTTCGGGCGGCGCGCGGCTTTCTGCACAGCCTTGTCTCTCGGGCCAAGAGCAAGAGTGGGCCCGCCGGAGCCGCGGCCTTCTCATCTGCGGCACACGCTGGGCTGGGGAAGTTCAGCCATCCACGCTTCAAATGGAGACTTTCAAAGGCATTTAGAAAAGTAAAGGGAAGAAAAGGAAACAAATACAGAGCTATTACAAAGAGTTTTTAAGCAAGACATGCTTATTAAGCAGACTTATTCTCTCTTGCACATTCAAAGGCATCTGATTAAACCATCCCGGGGAGGTTGACAAAGCTTTTGTCCGTCTGTGCAGGACAGATAAACTGTTCCTTGGCAGATTTTGATCGTCTCTTAGGCTTGACACCCAAGGAGAGAGTCTGACAGCGTGTCCTGTGAGGCAGGAGTGCCAGCCACGCAGTCTAGACTGGCGCATCCTCGGCCCGTATCCAGAGCTCGCCCGCAGGGCGGCACTGGTAGCCCTGCTGGTGCTTAGAAGTATGTGGGATGATTTGGGCTGACGCCAAGGACAATCATAGAGACAAATAAAAACACGGCAAGGAACAAAACTTCCCAAGTAAGCACGTTCTTAGGGCCTTTCTAGAGATCCAGTTTCACGTCCACAGAGGATCACGTGGCCAGGCATCCTGGGAGCCTGTGTCCAGCGTGTTGTCCGTTCTGCTGGCACTGTTTTCAGAGCTGTCAGCCAGGCCAGTTCTGGCAACAATGCAGCCGTCACCCAGACAGGTGTAACGGGGATTCTGCTGACCCACTGTGTTCCGTCGTTCAGCCTTTTTGTGTTGACCGAGGAACCTTTCCCTGGCCCCAGAATAGCACGTTACGTTCACACGGAGTTTCTCTTCCAGAGTACACAGGTACTATCTTTGAGGCTTTGACAGGCCTCTTTCACTGATATTATTGAATAGATGGATATTTGGGGGCAAAAAGCAAGTAAAGAATATACTACAAATCAGAATGTTTCCTCCCCACTGCTGATCTATTCGCTGGTTTTATTCCTTGTGAGATTGAATACTCACATGTCAGGGCAAACCCTTCCTAGCATTGTATCACTTACATATCTTCAAGTTACCACTTTCTCTACTAAGCTTATACTTCCTGGTGTTTTTTAGCTTTTGTTAGTTTGGTTTTATTGAGTCTAATGGATGCGTTTGTCACTATTTCCAAATTAAAGAGTCAAATAATCGCATTGCGCCCACCCTGGTAAGCCAAGGTGATCTCCCCTCTCAAGGTTCTTAACTTAATCCTCTCTGAGCATCCCTAGTGCCATGGAGGGTGACAGGTTCCCGGGTTCCAGGGATGCAGATGTGGGCATCGTCATGGAGCCTTTGCTCTGTCCACACGGCAGACACTGCGGTCACCACCAGGTCACACACGAGGAGCTGAGGCACAGACAGCGTCAGTGCCCGGGTCTCCACGGGTGGATTTTGGACCCAGGCAGTTGGTTTCTATGGCCCATGTCTGTAATCACTATTTTATGCTATAATGAAAAAATACACGTATTTAAAAAGTCAGAATTGTGCCAAATGTTTCTTTGAAATACTAATTCTGCAGAAAGATCAGATAACTCTCTAATATATGAAACATGATCATGCCAATTATCCTCTCCTAGAAAGCTCTTTCTGACAGATCTGACAGTTTTGGTAATTTTTTTCAATCCTATTTCACATGTACTGATTATTTTGTGTCTCTTGTTTTTTTCCCTTTTTCTTTCCCACCTCTTCCTCAGCTGGAAGAAGTCAGTAGCTTGATATTGGTCACCGTAGTGATATTTCCACTGCAGAAATGGGCAAACGCCTCAAATCAGAGGTGTTTTTGTTTTTATTTTTTCCTGGAGAGCTGGTTGTTAACCACGCACCAGCACACCAGTCCTTGTTTTATTCTTACTTCCTACTCTGTACTGGAAGAATATGGTTTTCTTGAACTTGTACCTTGAGGAGGACATTGTATCTAAGTGTAGCAGATTGTGACACATCCCTTGGTGCACCTCGGCATGTTACAAATTCCATGAACAATTATCTTTAGTTTCAATCGGAGTAGTTTGCACAGGGTGGTGAACATGGAGTTTGGATATAGTTTTTAATACTATGGAATGCAGGAATGAGTGAATTGATACAGGAATTGGAGCTATAAGTCATGGTCTTGACTCTTAGATTGCCGTTCACTCACTTTCCTGTTTCTTCATGGGAGGGAACAGTGGGCCTCGAAGCAAAAAGTAGAGCTTATCGGATTGATTTTCAACATTTAAAAACTCTAGATATTTTAATTAATGAAATTCAGATTCCTACTGTTTCTTGAGAAGTCAAACTTGTGGCCATCCTAGGTCCAGGTGCTCCCTGGACAATGGTCCCCAAGGGTGGAGCAGCTGCCTCCTCCTTGGCCTGGACACGCAGGCCGAGTGCTGACCGCTAGCTGGGACCGGGCTGGGGCTGAGGTTTTGTTCACGCACAGTGGCTCCCAGAGTGTCCGCCCAGCCTGCGAGACGCGTGACTCTGCAGCTCCTGTGCCAGCGAAGGGGGCAGTGAGGGGCCTCGGGCCGTGGAGAAGCTGGACCAGACCTGAGTTCCAGGAACCTCATTCGAAGCAGCGCTGGAGGGTGGAGAGGGAGAAGGGGGCAGGGGGCGTTCGGGAGGTTTATTCCGTGACCCAGGAAGTTGAAGCCCAGCGGGCTGCAGAGAAGTTGATGTGAAGGAAACGTGATTTACCGTGTCAACGCCACTTACTGAGGCCCTGCTGTGCACTAAGTTTGCACTACCTGTGTTCTTCTGGTTCGCTGTGGCTGCCTGTGAAAGGGTTTAACCCTCTAAGGGGCTCTGTCGTCTCTCTCCTCAGCTGACGGATGGTGCTGGGATGTGTCTTCACTCTCCCTCCATCCTCACACTCTGTCCTGCGGAGCGCTGTTTACGTGCAGGTATCAATAAATCGTGACCGATCATCAGAGGGTGTCCCCGAAGCAAGAGTGTCCGTAAGGGCACTGCTGAGACAGCAGTCTCTGCTGCCACTGCCTTGCGGGCTGCCCCTGAGCCCACCTTTGTA
>NW_012155729.1:1792908-1802426 GCF_000956105.1 Propithecus coquereli | reverse complement strand
TAATTTCTTTCTATTTTTAGTAGAGATGGGGTCTCGCTCTTGCTCAGGCTGGTCTCGAACTCCTGAGCTCAAACAATCCGCCCACCTCAGCCTCCCAGAGTGCTAGGATTACAGGTGTGAGCCACCATGCCCGGCCCCTACTTTTTATTTACACCCTGGTGTCCACCAGCACCTCAGATTCCACTCATTCAGATCTGACCTCACAATTTACAGACCTCAAGCTATTACAAATTTATACATCCCATTTCTCTTAAGGTATCCTCTTTTCCAAACACGCAGATGCAAAACCCTGGCGTTCACGCTGATGGCTCTCGTCCGTCTTTCCTGTCCTCTGTCCATCAAACCTGCTTCCCCTTACCCCTTACGGAAGCTGTTCACGTCCGCACGTGCCTTCCACTCCTCACTTCCCTCCACTGCCACGGCCAGGGGCCCTCTGTGATCACCTCCAGTGCATTCTGCAGCGCCCCGCAAGGCCAGCCCTGCTCGAGGGCCTCGCTGACAGAGTCTGGCGCAAACCCCCTGTTCTCAGTGGGAACCGTGTTCTCCATGTGCCGTCTGGTGCCATCCGAGCTCACTCGTCGCCTCTCAAGCGCTTCCTTCTGTGGTTGGTCTGACCGAGGGACAACTGTACCTGCAGCCCCTGGGCGCGTTCCAGGCTGGATGCGGCACGTTGGCCCCCTCTGCGGCCCTCGGGGTGATCGGCCCCCAGACTCCACCTCCCACTCCTGTGGACTCCCCTCATCCCCTCTGCCACCCTGAGTTACTTGTCAATCAAATCTCCTTAAATGTTTGAGTCTTAAAAACAAACATTTGCATATCATCTCCGCATGCTTAAGTGATTTTTTTCTTGATAGCTAAAATGGGATGTAACGGTAAACACAGTAAGCACTGCGCGGAGGCGGTGAAGAGCTTCTAGACAAATACCCTTTGTCCTAAGGACACTCCCCAGGCGTTGTGTCAAGTCTCAGTCTTTACTCACACCACACCTTCTACTTCCTCTTCCGGACTCTGCAATACCCGGCCTGGCCCAGTTCCTCGACAAGCCCAAGGCCGGCGGGGCAGATGCAAGCTCCAGCCCGGGTGGCACGCAGGCCTCTGCGCAGCCCCCAAACTCTGCTCTGCCCCAGGGCCCGTGGTTCTGAAGGTGAGGCCGGCTGGGAGGCGTTGGGACGGCCACGCGCTGAGGTCTGCGCTGTGGAGAACACCAGTGCGGATCTTAACTGCGTCCGGGCTCACGCCCACTTCACCCAGTTAAACGCAGGAGCGATACTCCGGAGAAGCTAATTTATTCCCAGATATGCATATTCAATGTTCTAAACAACCAGTTCATCATCTAGAGGCACAGGCCAAGGTTTAGAAGGAAAATATTTTTCATGGAGTGAAAATACTTTGGAAAAAGATAAGCTTTTTCTTCTGGACACCGGGGTTAAGCAGAAAATTGAGACAAGGGATGCAGTATTATTTTTCCATTGTTGCCGGACCCCTGACGCTCCAAATCCTCCAATGCCTGAAAATGCAGTCTAAATGATTTTTTTTTTTAAAGTTCTCTGCAGCTTGTAGCTTGAGCTTTAGCTCACACTGATTTTTACAGCTAAATAATAAAGCTCCGACAAAGGAGCCTAATAAAGGAAGCGCGACAGCCCCGGACAGAGGCGGCTCTGAATGCGAAGGCAGATCTGGCTGCGAAGACCCAATCACCAGAACCACGTGCCGCCGAGGAGCCTTCATCAGGAGACATTAGACCGAGGCTTATTGTAAGGATTCCTCAATTTATGCAGCTTTTTCAGAGGAGAGAGTCCTGAAGCTTCCAAATATCAAAAGGGTTCAGTATCTCATGGAAGAGGTATTTAAAGAAAATTGGCCCCCAAATCATGGAGCTATTGTCATATGTTCTTCTTCAGTTCATTTAAAGGATAAAGTCGAAGCTATTTTTAAAGGGTATTAAAAAAAAATTCCTGTCTTAAGTTTCTTCATCGGGAGGTGAATGTCGCTATTTGCACTTCAGTGGGGGATAACGGGGATGAATTAAATGTGAACTCGGCCTTTGTCTTAGGACGCAGAGGCCAGTTCTCTCATCCTGCTTGTGCCCCCGGCACATGGACAGCGCAGGACAGAGGTGGGGACGGGCTCTGACGTGCACGTCCTCTCGAGCGTGGATGTCGGTCGTCCGGGAAAGGCTTGGGTTGCACTTTGAAAAGGGGAGCAAAAGGGAAAAAATGGGAACGAGAGGGGCTTCCTGATGCAGACAGGTGACCTCTGCTCATCGCGATTGCTGGCATGAGCAGGATGCATTTTCCAGGTGTGCCCCCACCCCGGCACTCCCTCCAGACCCTCCTGGCACCCACCGTGGGATGTGCCGCCTCCTTGCCCGCTCCTGGCACCTCCAGAGCAGGAGCTCTCGTCCCTGTTCCTCAGCACGTCCTCAACGCCCACTCAGAGCTCCATGCGTGCTCTGTTCGTGAGTAGGCAGGTACACAGTAACACGCTTAGAAAGCGGTGCTTTATAGCCCTGTGGTTGGAGGATCCTATTACTATAAATCAAGAGGGTTCTGTGGCTATTTGTTTTAAAACTGCTGCCAGGCAGCTCCAGATTTTAAATTCGCACCTATGCCAGTGACTGAGGCCCAGGAGGGGAGGACAGAGTAGGTCCAGGCTGTGGTCTTTGGGCAACGGCTGCCAGAGAGAAGCCCCGTGTCCCTCAGGGCAGGCAGTGGAAGATCCGGGAGCTTGGCATGGAGGGAGGGCCTATGGCCTCATCTCACGTGGGCGTTTCCTGAAGCCTCACCGTTTTCATTATGTGGAGACAATGCGTGCTTCCCATCCATTTGCAATATAGGATTATGCCAGAAAGTGCTGATGATTAAACGGTTTCCAAAGAGTAGTGGTTTGCACTGCAGGAAGAATCTAGAATTTATCCTCTCCTTTTGCAGAAAGCTCACGAGGACAGTTAATTACACAGTTTGCATTAAATGCTTTGAGATCCTCCAGGGAGGACCAGTATATCCAGGTGCTACCCCGGCCCCGCTGCGCAGCTCCTTCTTTAAAAAATTGATTCCATTACTGAAGAAAGAGCAGAGAGAGAGAAGTCCAGGACACAGGTTATATTTTCTGCAGAGGCTTTCAAAAGCCTTTTGATAAAGTATCCTATAGAAGCCTCCCATGAAAGTGAGGATTTATGAATTACAGAAAAAAAGAAGTCATTTGAAAATGAGGTGGAGAGAGAGCGAGAGCTATGATTAGTCACCCTGACAGACAGCCGGGAAATAGGACTCGGCACGGCTGGTCCACGGAGCTGTCCCTCAGCCGCCGACAGCAGGCCCTGCCCTGCGCTATAAGTCACAGAGGGAAGCACAGAGCCCTCGCTTCTCTCTTGAGCAAGTGCCTTGGTTTCCCAGGGTCTCGGCGGGTGGCTGAGGGTGTGTGAGGAGGATGGTTCTAAATGTCCAGACTCGGCTCTTCCCAGGGCCTGGTGGCCGACGCACCTTGGAGAGCTGGCAGCTGGGGGCGGTGCTCTGTCCACTTGGGAGTAGGTGGCCTTCGGGGCCAGGGTGCTCTTTGTAGGGCGTGACTACACGGGGGTCACTCTCTCAAAGCACGAGATACTTTTAGGAAAACCAGATCCCTTTTGTCCCCTGCTGGGTTCCTCCAGCCCTATCGCCGTGGTCTGGCTGTGACCTGGGTCCGTCGTGTTCTCAGAGGTTGACATGGGCCTTCCCAGTCCCATCCCTTAATTGCCACCGGATGTCCCTGCTTTATGCTCAGGAGGTGACTTCCTCTGTGTACGTCCCATTTGCTTCTAGGGGCTGAAGGTGGCGAGGGGCGGAAGTGGAGGTGAGTGTTCTGCACAGTCGTGCCCCGACACGTGACACGGTCACCGCTGGGCATTTCACCGTCACCGTCATTCCACCTCAGCCTTCTCCTTCCTCTTGGTCCGGGTGGCTTTTCTCTGAACGGCGGGACGCTCCTCCCCGAGAGAGCTCTCCACAGCGCTGCGAGGGCTGGGCCGGGCAATCTTGCTCCGAGCGGTGCAGGCAAGGTTTTCTGGGATGCAGTACAGACAGGGCGCGTGCTGAAACACGTGGGGTCACCAGTCAGCAGCCCAGCGGCACCCCCCCCCCGCCCCCGGTTCTGTGGTTTCAGAGACAGACTCAATGTCAGCCTTGGAGGGTGTTCACGATTACGTCCAGGAAATCTGGCTGGTTTTTCTACTATTTTATGAAAATCACCCAGATATTTTGCAACTAACAGGTTAAGTAATTTGATGTGGGCTCTATGCAAATGAGCATGCAAATTAAAGGTTGTAGGGGATGTCTAGCTTTTAAACTAATGTATTTACATTTTTGGAATTTTGCTTTGTCCTATAGTCACACTACATGAGCTCTCCAGTGCAAGCTTGCAAGTGAGTTGGACCAGGGTGCAAACCTGGCTTTTGCCTCTCTTTGTAGAAAAGCTCTGTCCATCGGGTCCCCCGTGAAGCTGCCTGTGGGTACATCATCTGGGGTGGCCACCCCTGGGGCTCCATCAGAACGCAGAGCTCTCAGGTTTCCAGTGGCAGGCTGGTGGGGGCCTCCCTCTCTGCCACCTGCTTTCAGAGCAGCCAGGGCCCAACCGTCTTCTCTCATGAAACAAAGACATCTTACTTCACGCTTTCATTTCCAGTTCACATGGCCAGTGTTTAATACACAGGCAAGCACATTTGTGAGGATTTCCCTGTTCCGGAAAACTGCTTATTTCCTTCCTATATAAGAACAATTTGTAAACACACCTGCACACAAACACACATGTGCACACACACATGTACACCCACAAACACACACGCACACACATGCACGCAAATACACATGTGCATTCACAAACACACATGCACACACACGTGCACACATACATGTACACCCATAAACACACACACATGCACACACAGGAGGTAGATCTGATATCACCTCCCCAGGCTTTGCTGGACCTGGAGATGAGGAGATGGACTTGCTGCCTCCCAGCTGCGCTCTCCTCGGAAAAGTTTATCTCATCTGACACAATCACAGAACCATAAAATTAAAAGTTAGCCCCCAGGCAGAGATCCTGGGCAGGAGTGCCCACGGGGACACATCACCTGGCAGCTGTATGCAACCGATCCGGGTTCCACACAGCTCTGTTCCAGAGACAAAACTGCTTTGCTTTAGTTAAAGCCACATTTTTTTTCTTTTCTTTCTTTTTTTTTTTTTAAGCAAACCAAGTTTGCCTTTGAAGAGTAGTTTTTCAATCCATTTCTCGCCAGCAGAGTGGCTGGCTGTGGCCTGGCTCCCTCTTCTCCCTGTTGCTGAGAGAGGAGATCCTTAGGCTGCAGTGTCCATGCCTGTTAGGAGAAGGGATGAAATCCAGCGTTTGCTCAGCCCAGATCCAGGAAGCCCCGGGAACGGAGAGATGCCGTCCGCCCAGGGGCTGAGGCCGGCAGGTGCAGTGTCCACGAGCTCTGCCCAGGTCACCCCGTCCGTCCCAGCATCCTGGGCCCTGCTGCTCCTGCCGCAATTCCTGTCTACCATCAGTCCTCCTGGGGACATCCTTGCGTGGCAGAGGGAGCACCATCTCTGTGGCCCCCAAAGGCTCTGGGACTGAGACTGCAGGGCCACAGCTCCTGAGTGGAAGGCGAGGCTTGTGGCCCCTGAGACCAGCTGGAGCCTGCACCCCTCCATGCTGCTGCAGGAAACCCTCGCTCCTTCACTGCCACCTGGCTGGGAGGTGAGTCCCGGGGAACCCTCCCTGCTGGAAGACAGTGGGCAGGAGAAACCCAAAGACACCAGCATTCTCAGCAGAGTGCCTGGCGGTGGCCCGGGAAGCTGCTGGCTCTTAGAGCTCCAGGCCGCCAGCGCCCACTGTGGATCTGCCATGCAAGGCCTCTTCCCAGGTGAGGCCCCCGCTTCTCACCTCCCACTGTGCTCCCTGGGCCGCTGGGGTCGGCGGTGCCAGCCTCATTCAATCACAGTCACTTCGCAAATGACACAGGATTGATGCCTCATCAGCATATGTGCTAAGGCAAAGTCAGGGAAACGCAAAGTACCACGAAGGATGCCGCGTACTTGGGGCCACTGGAGTGCAGGAAGTTCCGTGGGCGTTTGGTCCACCTGGCGGGAGAGCTGTCACAACACCCAGAGGAAATCCTCGAACACCACTGTGAAGAAGACAGTGAGAGGATCGGAACCTGCACATACTTCCGTGCATGTTAGTCTACATGAGCTTCACACGGTTGCATCTCCCGGCTAACTGATGCCAGCACATGCCGGATATTAAGTACCAGTTGCTGAGGAGCAGAGAAGGGCGGCCTAACGCCACCTCCCAGGTGGTCAGAGCGGCTTTCCGTTCCCCAGCAGAGGGAGTTACAGACCCGACCCGAACCCTAAAAGGTAACAGAAGCCCCACAGACAGACCCCATGTGGTCCTTTGGGGTCGCATGGTGGACTCAAGCACAAAGGCGCCGTCCTATCTGGGAACAAACGTGAACAGTTTCTGCCATCTTAATCAGATAAAATGAGCAACTAAGTCTCTCCGACACGTGGACGTTCACAAAAATGAATCTGTGATATTTAACTCCATTGCCTTTTCCACGACCCCACTGGGGTCCTCTTTCCTCACCAATCTGGATGCCCTGTGGTTGTGGCACGAGCACCGCTGTGTTTGTGTGTGTCACTGTGTCTGTGTGCGTATATGCATGTGTGTTTGTTCCTATGTGTTTGCATGCGACTGTATGTATATATATGTTTGTGTGTGTACCTGTGCGCATGTGTGTCTGTGTGTATGTCTCTGTGTGTCTCTTTCATGTTGTTTGTATTCCAAGCTTTTCACAGGAAATTCAACTTACAAAATCAGCAATTTTAATGTTAATTGCAGCTTAATTCTTTGCCTATAGTCGTTCAAAGGCCATGTTTTAAATGACGAGGCTCATCAATTCGAATTCCGAGGAAGGTTAATTCTTTCTGCACAGCCTGGGGGTTTTCTGCCGCTCTCTCTGCCCTTGGGTCTCGGTGGGTTTTGAAGTCAGGTTATTGTGGTGAGAAGGTCACTTGCAAATTGTTAGCTGAGACACGTGATTTCCCTTTTTGCTCAGGAGCACAGTTCTGTACTTCCCGGGTAATACCAGTGATGTTAGCAAAAGCCCCTCTGGCCGGAGCAGCTGGGGCTTCGACTGAAGCTCACGCAATCGCAGTCGGGCCCAGGAGGCGTCTCCAGTCACACGCGCTGCTCGCCTCCCTGTCTCCCCAGCCTGGACGCGAGCTCCACGAGGAAGAAGCATTCATTCAATCACACTCCTACTTTCACTAACTTCGCTCTCATCTCTAATCTAATCATCGAGGCAGCAAGGACCCTTATTTCAAATCTGTACGCAAGGAGGCCACATTTGATACTTTCCTTTTCTTTCCATTTTTGGCGTAATTCTCTACCTCGTGTGTTTTCATCTACGATGGAACAGTGGAAACTGGCTGCACCTGAACGAGGCTACGGGCAGCTGCAGAGGCCAGACAGTCTTCCCGCGCGAGGCCCTGGAAAAGGGCCGCACCTGCTGAGAAGTTCCCCAGATCCTGTGAGTGTCCCAGTAACGTGCTGCTGCAATCTGCTGTCTACTGGCCTCAGGGTTTCCGAGGGATCTACCAAGATGCTGGCGTCTGGGGCCAATACACAGCATGCCTTTCTTCCACCCAAGTTTGGAATGAATTCAGAGCTAAGGACAATGTCTGAAAGGGGGAAGTTGACGGGCGGCTTTATTGCTTTATAAGGTTGTCCTGGGGAACCTAGCTTAGATGTGCAGCACACAGGACACCTGAATACACCATCTCTATTCTGAGACCCCCCAACACCACCTCACCCCAAACCCCTGCAGGGGCAGAGCTGGTGCCCAGGCAGTAGGGACTTGGCCAGACACAGACCTGGATGCTTGTCCCGCATGACTGGCGGGTTAGGAAACTGAGGCACTGTCTGGGAGCTGAACAAGCCGAGCTCCTCCCTAACCCACCCCCTCGCACCCCATCAAATTCTTTCCCCTCTCAGAGGAAGGGGGAAGAGAGGAGAGAGGTCTGGGTGGCCCTGCTGACACCTCCAGAGGGAAACAAGGCACAGAGGCCACCACCAGTGTGGACTTTTCTACCCACCTAGAGAGAACTGTGCATGTTACCAAAGAGCATCGTATGACATAGGAGGAGATTGAAGATTCCCAATTCTGCATTTACAAAACAGTTCCAGCAAGCTCCAACAAAGGTTAAAGGGTTAATTTTTAAAAATAATATATTCAATCTACAATCAAATTTAGTGTACTCAGAAGCTGGGGGAGAATTGCAATTTTTTTCCCCAAGCCACATGATGGAAATGCTAAAGTGCCACAACTGAAAACATGACAAGAAGGGATCTTTTGGGTGACAGCTTTAGTGCAATTGGTCAGAATAAATTGCTGAAGGTCTTCTTAGATGTGTAAATAGAACTCATTATAATGACAGTTGGTGCTTTTTACATTTTTTTTTTTTACGTTTTTTTTTTTTGATGTGGTGCTTTTTGCCATTGTGGAGGTGCTTCCAAATTGCTGGGAAGCAGTTCAGCCTGGTACCTGGACCTCGCCCCTGGGGTACTGCTGCATGCTTAGCCAGCTCAGGACACCTTTTCTGTTTGTTTGCTTCACTCTGATGGAAGGTGCAAGGGTCCGTTTTATTAGGTTATCAAGTATGAAATGTCTGATTCCCTTAAGTACTAATTTTGACAGTCACTATCTCTGACATTTCACTTTGACACTTCTTGTTTTATTTTTATTGTGAAGGTACTGCCTCAGTCTTGCAAACACACATTTCGGCTTGTGATTATCTTTCAAATTCTTTTTTTTTTTTTTGAGCAATTTTTGTGAAACCATGGATGAGTCAAAAATGCATGTTATTTTCTAATATGAGTTCTGTCGTGGAACCAATGCAGCACAGACAGCTCGAAATATCAACAGAGTGTTTGGGAAGGATGTGGCTAATGAATGCACAGCACGTCGATGGATTGAGAAGTTTCATTCTGGTGATTTTAATCTTGAAAATGAGCCACGTAGCGACCTGAGACCAAGGTGGATAATGATGAGCTGAAGGCTGTAGTGGAAGTGAATCCATCTCAAGCTACACGTCAATTAGCAGCAAGGTTTGACGTTACTATTCCAACAATATTGGACCATTGGAAACAAATCAACAAGGTAAAGAAGCTGGATAGATGGGTACCACATGAATTAAACGAGCATCAGAAGAGAAATCTTCTTGAAGCTCGCCTTTCGTTGCTGTCACAACATAAAGGTGAACCATTTCTACACTGTATTGTTACGTGTGATAAAAATGGGTTCTTTTTGACACTCGCAAGCCTTTTGGAACAATGGTTGGATAAAGATGAAGTGCCGAAACACAGTCCAAAACCGAGTATTGCCTTGCACCAACTGACTACCTCTTCTTCCAAGCTTTGGACCACTTCTTCCAAGGGAAAATATTCAATTCTTAACAAGCTGTGGAAAACGCCTTTTG
>NW_012155729.1:1777765-1792183 GCF_000956105.1 Propithecus coquereli | reverse complement strand
TCCCTAACAGGCCACAAATTGGTACCCATCGGTGGCTCAGGGGTTGGGGACCACAGCTTTAGAGCAAAGGACACGTCTCCAGAAGAAATGGGCCACTCTAAGTGTGTGGGGAAAAACAAAACAAAACTATGCGCCTTTCAACAGTATTACTTATTTTTACACTTAGCACATACGTTTGAAAAATACACATTCTCATTCTGTTTTAAATAATATATTCTGAATGACAAATATTTGATGAAACTGAATATGCTTCAATACATTACGATCAATTAAAAAAAACCAAGAGACCTTTCTGTTGTAATAAATACACGGTTTACAGATTTGAGACAATAAGGAGTAGAGGGCTGGCCTGGGCAGTATTATGAAACGTGACAGATTTAAATATGAGACTGGGCTCCGAGGCAAAGAACGTGTCCTACTGTTCTCATGTTGGGACAGCTCCCAGGCGGGTCTTTGCCAAATTTTCACGAGGTGCGCCGAGGCAGCCCATTGTGAATATGCAAAGATCCCAGCACAGTGGCACGTCTTTGACATGTCAGGGAAATGTTCTTAGGTGGTGAATGAAATCTCCTGGGAGGCTCATAAATCCTGTGCAACAAATTATACACTAACAGGTTCTTAGGGGAATTCAAATAAATCTTCACCACCGCTTAGCAGGTAATCTCCAGATCAGATTCCCATTTTTCTTAAGAGCAAAATAATATATGGCTTCGTGCACTCTCCTGGTGAAATGCTATATATCAAAGATATGAATTTAGTCGAAATATTGATCTTAAGCCAAAGTGAAACTAAGAGAAAATTTAATGTTTTTTACCACAAAAGAGAGGGATGAGAGGTCTGTGCATAAAACATGCTTTATATAGTCAAGCATCCTAGAAGGGGAGGAAGGGAACATTCCAGAAGCCTGAAGACTTTCTGACATCGCCCTGTTAAGGAGACGCTGCTTGCCCAGCAAGTTGTCATGGAGACATGCCCTTGCAATTAAAGGACATAAAATAGATTGCAAAGAAGGGACCTATCTTAATGTTGTGCGAATCATGTTAAATGAGTTTTACTGCTTCACAAATCACACAATGTAATAGCGTTGGCGTCCACATGGTATCTCTCGGGGGAGAGGGCGCAAAGGAGGGCTGCGGCATGGCAGAGTTTGGCGGGACACTCTTGGGCTTGCCATGGCTCCTGGAGAGTTGAGCAAGAGTCCAAACAATCAGAGGAGTGCAGATTGCATCGGTGGGAAATTTGGGTTCTCTCTTCTTTTCTCCAGAAACTTGGTACAAGCAAAATAAGGAACATTATCTTTCTTTTCTACTTCAGTTCACCAAAATAAAGCAACCCTTGCCAAATCACCTTGGAGTATCTATTAACCTCAGGCATCACAGGGAAAATGTTTGCAAAAAAAGTGCTTTTTACCCAAAATTATTTAGTTTTTCTTAAAAGAGCCTTCATAAAGTCATGTATCATTCAACGTTCTGTGTGTTGTCTGGAATTTATGAGTGAGAGCTAGATTTGCGAGGGAAGCAGTGGAGGCAGCCCTGGCAGAAATGTCGCACTGTGGTGTTCACATCAAACGCACACACTAGTGGGGTGCCTATAATTTTTATTTTTAATGTTTGAAGCACAACAAGAGATACTGCAATTGCTGTCCTTTTGCTCGAGTTGCTAGATGTGACTTATCAGACACCAACAGCCAAAGTCCTAGGTAAACCAAAGTAGCTTTTCTAAATAGGCTATTACTTATTTATTTGGGGGATTTATAAAAATGTGGCCGTCATGCAGAGCCTCTGGGTGCATGAATAATGCAAAAGTACAAAACATTAAGAAACAGAAACAAACAGAAGCTGGACGTGTAGTTCCATTTCTCTCAACAGACAGAAACCACTTTTTTGATCAATACATTGAATTACAAAGAGGAATTGCTAAAAAATGCAAACGGGAATTTAATAGAACATAAAAGATTTAGTCATCAAACAAATGCTTTTCTGCCATCTTGTATGCGTGGTGGCACTGCTGGGAGACCGGGGTGCAAGCTGCTGTTTGAACAAGTGACAAAGTGGTTGACTTACGGATTTCCTAATGAAGGGCCTGTGTGGGAGGGCAGGCAGCCAGCTCTCTACCGCTGCACTGGAAATGTCAGGTGACACGCACAGGGACCGGCCTCCAGAAAGGTTGGAACATGGACTTTTCAAAGAAGGGGACCTGGCCCAATGCTGCCTTCCTCATGTCACCTTAGCACCTTGAGTCCCAAGCTCTGGTCCCTTCTCTTGGATAGCCCTTCCTTGTCACTTTCCTGGTGCCGTGACCAGCTTGGGTTTGGTTTACAATGTGTCAGTCCCATTGCCCCTAACTCCACGGCTCTGCCGTGTCCAACTCTATTCTAACAACTTGTACGAGTATTTTGCTAAATCTCTTTCTTGGATGTTCATCTCACACCCTGCTTGGTCGGAATCACCCGTCACCCTAATTTGCTCAGCACTTCACATGGTGTTTCCTCAGTTTCTCCCTCAAAACATAACTCTCCCCGTGAAAACCGAGATCCTCTGCTGTTTTCCGGGCCTGTGGGAAGGTCAGAATTATGGCTAATTGCACAGGCTGATGAGGGGAAGAAAGGGAGAGAGAGAGAGAGAGAGAGAGAGAGAGAGAAAAGTAAACAACAGTTAATCTTCCTACTTTATTGAGAACATTCGTACATGTTGGGAAGGGACTAGACATTCAGTCACTAAGACCTAAATACAAGAGAGAAATTGTTAAGTGAGGGAATTACACAAACAGTGTCTATATTCACTAGCAAGAAAAAGTTCACTCAACATGGAAAGCCGGTAGGCTACTCATCAGTGCCTTTCAAAGCTATCCTTTGGGATGGTTAAAACAATGTGGATAGACTATCGGGCTGGCCAACCGCAGCGATCCATGGGAACTAATGTGTGTGCATTGGGGAAAAGGCTGGTGTCTATTTATACATCCCAAACTCGCTGGGTCTCTCAGGGAAAGGGGCTCAGCGTTAGGCCTACGAAGAGATTCCAAGTTTTAAGATGATATTTTGAGCTCCTTGCCCCCTCTTTCTTAAAAAAATGACTCTAAAATATAAAAATATTTTTAGAAATCTCTAAAATTACTGGAAACTAGAGTGTTATCAAAAAGCCGGATGCATTAAACGTATCTGGAGAATATGAGACAAGTGAGAGCAGGTCGTGAGAAAGGCTGGGGATGGCCACCTGGGTGAGGAGGGTCCACCAAAGCGTGTGACAGGTGGATTTTCCTGGAGGAACCCTGGGACCTACCCGCTCCATGCTCAGGGCTGCGGGAGGGAGCAGTGAGGCAGGAAGAAGTGCTCACCTCCGCACGTGCGGAGGCCACGGCTCCTGACCGATCACACCAAACGCCGCAAAGCCAAAGCGACCACGCAACATAGCAGCTTGGTTGTGGGGCTCAGGGAAGGACAGGGAACCCACTTTGCCTTGGATGCATCTAACATGGAAGGAACAGTCTGGATGGGTCTAGGTGAGGGGGTTTATTTTCACGCTTAGTCTTCCTGGTAACCCCTCTGGTTTTCAACCCGCTGGTTATAGCCGGGTCTTCCACACAAGCTTGTACGATCTCATTGACAGAAGCTGGAGAAGATTCAGGGCCCAGATCAGGGAGCCAAGAATACACTGAAGGTTTCTGAAAGCTCTGCCAGCCCCTTGCATGGAAAGTGACTGAAATTCACCCCTGGGATTCACGTGGTGTTGACATGGAGGGAGGGCTTTGTTGCGGTGGGTTTCAAGTACAGCAATTCTGTTTGTTAAACAAGAGGAAGAGTGCTCAGACACGTTCCCCGTGCTGTGGCAAGGCTGGGGAAGAGGAAAAGCTCAGCTGAGAGCTCAGCAGTGAATTCCGAGACCCCAGCACATGGAGGATGTTCAATGGGTATTTGTTGAGTAGAGGCCACCTGGGTTAAAGAAGGTACCTAAGGGCTTGGTCTTCACAGTACGGGCAGCTGCAGCTCTGACCAACACACGTTCATGTAAATTCTGAGCAGAAGCCTTCTAATTTGATCAGGTCCCATTTATTTATTTTTGTTGTTGCTGTGATTGCTTTTGGGGCCTTCTTCATAAATTCTTTGCCTAGGCCAATGTCTATAAGAGTTTTTCCAACATTTTCTTCTAGAATTCTTATGGTTTCATGCCTTAGGTTTAAGTCTTTTATCCACCATGAGGTGATTTTTGTGAGAGGTGAGAGGTTAGAGCTTCTGCACAGCCAAGGAAACAATCATTGGAGTGAACAGACAACCTACAGAATGGGAGAAAATATTCACATGCTATACTGATAACTAGAATCTATAAAGAACTCAGGAAAATCAGCAAGAAAAAACATCAAACAACCCCATTAAAAAGTGCGCAAAGGACATGAACAGAAACCGTTCAAAAGAAGACAGACTAGTGGCCAACAAACATATGAAAAAATGCTCAACATCTCTGATCACCAGGGAAATGCAAATCAAACCACATGAGATACCACTTAACTCCAGTGAGAATGGCTTTGATCAAAAAGTCCCAAAACAACAAATATCGGTGTGGATGCAGAGAGATAGGAGCACTCATACACTGCTAGTGGGACTGCAAACTAGTACAACCTCTATGGAGAGTAGTATGGAGATACCTCAAAGATCTAAGAGTAGACCTACCATTTGATCCAGCGATCCCACTACTGGGTATCTATGCAAAGGAAAAAAAGACACTATAAAAAAAGACACCTGCACTTGAATGTTTATGGCAGCACAATTCACAATCACAAAGATGTAGAAATAACCCAAGTACCCATCAATACATGAGTGGATTAACAACATGTGGTATATGTATACCACGGAGTACTACTCAGCCACAAAAAACAATGGTGATCTAGCACCTTTTGTATTAACCTCGATGGAACTGGAGACCATTCTTCCAAGTAAAGTGTCACAAGAATGGAAAAACAAGCACCACATGTACTCACCATTAAATTGGTACTAATTGATCAACACTTATGTGCACATATGGTAGTAACTTTCATCGGAAATCAAGCAGGTGTGAGGGGGGTGGAGGGGATGGGTAAATTCACACCTAACGGAGTGCAGTGTGTACTGTCTGGTGGTGGGCAGGCTTGTTGCTTTGACTCAGTCAGTGCAAAAGCAATTTATGTGACCAAAGCATTTGTACCCTTGTAATATTCTGAAATTAAAAAAAAAGAAAAAGAAATAAAAATAAATTCTGAGCAGAAGCAGGGAAGGTGATGGGAAGGGCAGTGACGGGGGCAAATCGCAGCGCTGTGGGACCCGTTGGTGGGGTGCACAGCACAGACGTGCAGGTACCACTGAGGAACGTGTGCCCCTGTGTTTCTCAGGCTGATGGCGGGAACCTCCCATTAAGTTAAAGAGAATTAAGACTATGTATTTTCCCTTTCTCCTTGGTCATGACTTTATAGAGTTTAACACCATCTTTGAAAAATTCACTGCTAATTTCTAAACTGTATAAATGCAGATATTTCTCCGCAAATGCACAGACAGAGAGAAACCACTAAATTTGTGAAAGCACATACATTTTCACAAGCAAGAAGCCATTGGGGAGTTTCAGAACCAGTGTTTCTTTTTTGCAATTGATTTATATCTTGAAAAAACAGGAGCAAGATACCAGCAAATCTCTAAAATTTGTACCCCCATCAAGATTTGGGATTACGTTGCCCCTACCAACACAGAGAAACCTGAGTTTAGTAAATGTTGCTTTCAGATAAAAAACCCAGCCTGCATTAAAACAGTTGGTTGTTTACTGCCGAATGAGACAGTTGCATTTTGGAGCAATTATCCACAAACCCAAAATAATGAGTGGAGATTATGAACAGCCTGGAGGTGAATATATCGAAATGCTCATCATGGGGTTGGCTGAGATGTGGAAGGAGAAACAGTTGTTACGTTTAGCCCAAGAAGTAAAGTTATCGTCACAACAAAGGTTGTTAAACGTTTATTCATTTTAATATAAATATATATGTAATTAATATTTTTGTTTATTTTAATCTGTTATATGTCTATACATATCAATGCAAGAATGTAATAAAATGTATATGTAAATATAAAATGTAACCTAAACGTAAAATTTTACATTATATTTATGTATATATGTAAGTGTGATGTAAACAGTAAATTTTGTGCAAATCCAAATAGTTATTAAAAGGAAAGAAACACGTTGCTGGGATGGATTCATGACAATCACCTGGATCAATAGCTCAGGTTGTTCCCGGGGAATCTATAGTTGTGTTGCTGGGAGGTGAGGACTAAAAGAACATAGAGGGTTTAACATAGAGTAGTTAATACTCTTGATGTAGAGAATAGGGTTTTAAACATGCTTTACGTGTTTTTAGAATAAAAAGAAGCTTCACGAACTCCCAGTAACTTGAAGAAAACAAAATGGGAGTATAGAAAAGACTTGAGAATGCGTCAGACGACAGAAAACTACATGGATTAAAAGTAAGACAGCAACAAACAGCTGACCACGCGGAATCTTAATTTACGACGGCCATCAGGATAGACCACGTGTATTCATTTTCATGGTATTAAAGGACAATTCTCTTGTATTGAGTAAGAAGCACAATATATTCTTTACAAAGACATCTAAGAGAACAGGACATAGAAAAGATAAAAATTAAGGGACTAGGAAATACACATCGTGCACATATAAATAAAAAAGTGCATTGGTTAGAATAAGTTGGAAAAAGCAGAATTTAAGGCAAAAACCCCTCATCTCCCATAAAGATAAATAATTTATGAATTTTTATTTACTGAATATCATAGTATCAACAATAACTGTTGGAAGAAAAATTTTGAACTCTGATCATAATGGAAATTTTCTTTTGCTGACAAACCTAGGAAACAAACCATGTAAATCGAGAGTAGAAGATGTATGTAACACAATCATGCTAAATTCGAGGGATGGTTATAAAACAACGTACACTGTAAAGAAAACGCACTTTATCTCCTCATGTTTTTAGAACATAAACAAAACTTGGACTCAAAGAAAACATGAATAAATATCCAAAAGTATGAAGTATATTCAGAAAACATTCCTTAGCTATATAGTAAACTTAGCAATGAACAACAAAAAGAACTAGTTTGGAAAATTTTGAAAAAAATCTACCATTTTTGATGCAATGAGAAAACAGCAATCGCAGTTATATACAGAGCAGAGACTAGGTGCAATAACATGTTTCAAGCACATGATATTCAATAAAATGTGTACTCCAAATAAAATCCATATCTAGAAATGTTTTTATTACTGAACTAGAGAGAACACATAAGAATGTATATTCCCTAAGGGTCTGTGAGGAGCCGCTGCCGAAGGGGTCGCATGTGGCACGCCGCCACGGGGCCACCTGCAATTCCCTTCCCCACCAGCTCTCGCTGGTCCGACTCCTCAGTCGCTGAGCGGGGCTTTTGGAAAAGGGCCTTTGCAGGAAGGGCCGAGCGTCTCTGGCTGATTCCTGTGGCGTTTGTTTTGTCACAGGCATCCTCCTGATTAACACTAATAAATCACAACTTGTTGAAGTGACAGTGACTGTTGGATTGTAGTTTTTGCTTCAGGAAAATCTATTATGGAGAAAATCAATTCACAGTGTCTGGAAGACAAGGAATAGGCCAAGCGGTGGGACGGAGAGCAAGCGTCCTCCGGCAGCTATTCCATCAGCCATGTCCTCGGAAGGTGCCTTCACTTTGCTTTTGTGGACTCTGGCTCTCCACTGCACACACTCTTTCTAGCGTTTTCCACCGTGACGGTCACTCTTTTCCTGTGGGTGGGCGAGGGGTCGCTGTCTTTTTGTTCCTCAGTTGACCTTTGAAGGCCTTTCTTCCTCTCTCCTTCCTCAACCTCCAGCTTTGATCGTCTGTACTGTCCCTTCTGAGTTTTGCAATCCTCTCATTTCTTGACAGCTCGGGTGCTCCCTGGCCTCCTTCCACGACCACTGCTCTTTCATTCTCGCGGCTTCAGTAGACGTGGAGGAGATCTGGAACACACGGTGGTCCCTGGGCTCCTCTGATGGCCTTGTCCGCTATTCCTCCTCCACCGCCGGCCCCCTTCTGTCCCATCACTGGGGCTGTGTGACAGGCGGCTCCTGTCTGTCTGGCTCACTCTGTTGAGGTCTGCCGGGCCAGTCCCCTCCCCTGGGAGGTGTCTCAGCCCGTGGAGCCCACGGCATGTTTACTTCCCACCAGGCTCCGAGCTGCCTTCCCCTCTTGAGCTTGGATTCCATGGTCAGTTACCATCACGAATCTCTGGCCCGTTTGTCCTAATCTCCTCCTTGCTTCTACCCTGGCCCCGAGATAGGGGCAGAGCACCCGGCCCAGTGTTCTGCATCTGAGCTATGGGCACAGAAAATGATTTAACGGTGTTATTTCCAACCTTCTGGAACATGATACGAAACTGGTGCCATTTCTGAGGCAAAGAAGAAAAATTAATTCAGTGGGTGTCTTGGAGCCTTAGGGCTTAATTCTCTCTTGGAACCTGGGCAGAGAGAGGCATAGTTAAGGTGATCCTTTAAAACCTAGACCACTGTTCTGCTGAGACACTTGCACTGTCTTCTTGCCTCCTGCGAGTAGAAGCCCAAGTCTTTACTTTACAGGGGCTTAAATCATTGCAGGATCTGCCCCCACACCCAGATCTCCCCCACTGCCCTTCCTCACTCTTCACGCTGGCCAATGGGAGGCTCTTCCCCAGGTGCCTGCCTGGTCTGGGCAGGTGTCCTGTTCTCAGTAGGGACGCCCTGCTGTCCTGTGCGGACAGCACCAGCCCTCTGCCCTGCAGCCCCTTGCTCTACTATTTCTTTTTTCTTTAGCTCGATTGGCTTTAACATGCCGTAGGGTTTCCTTATTGCACTGACATGGGGGTCTGTCTGCTTCCTTCACTGCTACATCCCTAGGAGTCCCCCAAGGGCTGTTCAGGATCTATTTGTTTGGTGCACGCATGAGGGAGATGGTAGCTTTGAAAGGAGACTCCTCTGTGGCCCACTAATGTCACGGTTGTTCAGTGACGAATATGTTGGTATGTGGAGCATGGTCCATCTTTGAGTGGAAAAATATATACCTCACGTCTATAATGTTTCTTGTAAGAAATGTTTGCAAGATAGGAACACTCAGAGTGGCTTTCTCTGGCGCACGGGAACATAAGCAGACTTCATGTCCTTTTCTTCATTTATTTATTTAATTTGGCTGTGAGCATGAAGTCCATAAAATGAATTTAAAGCCAGTTTCGTGAAGACTGCCAGTGCCAAGCATCCTTTGGGTGTGTTAACTTCTAGACCTGGCTGCACCCCAACCTCCGCAGGGGCTGTTTCTCCTAAATTTCCTCTGGGAATGTGGACTCAAGGAAGCTCTGTTTAAAATAAATTTCCAAGGTAATTTTTATATGGCCTCTCCCCCAGGCTCCCTCAAAAAGAAGTACTCAGGATAAGGCTTGGAGGCCAGATCTGTGCAGGTTCAGGTGTTACTTGAACATGATACGCACTTCCTTTATACCTGGCTGCAGCCCACAGCACTTCAGGGACCACTGACAAGGGAGGAGCCACGGCGCTGTCTCCTCAAACCCCCTTGGCATCTATGTTTTGTTCTGATCACTTAGCGCCTGCTGCATCTCATCGCGTGGTCTTTATCATTCATATACATTTCCTTTGTCCTCCGTGTCTTGCGTGTACTTCTCTTTGTATCTTTGTAGCCCACACCTCTAGCCACAATAGACTTGTGACATGGTAAAAACGGGAAAAAATACCAAGAATAAAGATGACTGTGGATCAAACGTGACGTGAAAATGAGATACGAGGCTGGGCCCGTCCTCGTGCACGTCAGTCTGCCGTCCTCTCCGTGCGGAGTCCGTGTGGGCCAGGGGCGGGAGAGGGCAGGGCTGGCGTGGAGAAGGCAGCGGGCCATTCACAGGCCAGTTTGTGGGGAGGATGGCGAGTGCTCAGGGTAGAGGATCTTCTGAAATGCAAATGGCAGCGAGATAAGTAAGTACATATTTGAGGATGCAGAGAGGCAGCCTCTGGAGCTAATGACAGCATAATGATCAAAGATACCAATGTGGTCTGAACACGCCGACAGCGCGTCTCTATAGTGACAGCCTCTCCCGTGGCTCCGCGGGCCACCGCTGAGAAACTCCGGAATTAATCTTGACAAAATTCTGGTAAAAAATTGATTAAAGTAGAAAACGACTCTGTTTCCTTTCTCTTTTTTACTTCATTCTAGTTGCCAGGTTAAACAGAAAAGTCTTACATATAAATCCCCCATTCACAAAGAAACTGGTAATATAAGTAATTTCTCCAGTTCTGAGAGTCTATGATTGGGGTTACCAAGCCCAGAATGGGAGTTAAAAATGCCCAGTTCATGGTCGAATGTTTCCTCAGCACAATGCGTGTCACATGGCCTGGATTTGGTCTAAAATGCCTCTGATTAAGAACCAACGTCCTCCCAGTTGATTACAATATTTAGCAAATATTACATTGAATAAGGCCGACCTCACCGGATCCTGAACTCCCAGGGAACTCCCTGTTCGTAATATTCACTTGACAATTAATCATGCACTGTCTTGCAATAGTTCTGGTGTTGTCCTCAGTAGCTTTCGCTTTTGTTCTCTCTTTTTGAGATCATTTCCTGTGTTTGTATCTTCCTCTCCAGGTATATGTGTCTGGGGGTGGCGGCTCCTGATGGGCACCTGTCAGTTTTATGTACTGCCAGCTGTTCTGAGGCACAGAAACACGTGGTCTGCCCAAGAGACACAAAGTCACTGCAAACCCTAGGATCTCCTTCACCCATTTCACAAGCAGGGATGTTGCCAGTGCTGCTCCCACATGCCTTGGATCCTCTGGCAATTTCTGGGCATTCTGGCCTCACTCTGACGCCCAGCACCTGCCCTGGGGCTCTCGGAACCCAATGTGTGCATCGCACACAGCATACACCGAGGTGCCGGGGAATCGGCAAGTTCCGCTGCAGCAGATAGGCACGCGTACCGTCCAGTAGGGACCCTCGCTGCTTCCCCTTGGCCGGAGTTCTGGGGCGTGACTTCTTCGAGATTTCCAGGTTTTCCTGTGAGATCAAGTGTCAGCTCCCACAGCCTTCATCACACACTCTCTGCTGGCAGCTTTCCCTGCCTGGTCACTCTCTTCTCCTGCCGTCCCTGGGCCTCCCAATACGCTGTGCTGCCAGCCTTCACCTCAGTGCCTGCCTCTGGGGGAACCCAGCCAGGCGGCCAGCACCGACGTGGTCCTAGGGCTGGCCTGAGGGTGGGATTCTGGGGCTGGGTCGCTTGCTCGTCCAGTGGCACCTTGGTGGAAGGTGGGGTGTGGCTGCCAGTAGCTGGTACAGTAATAGTGTTATTAAGACACTCCAGAAGGTTTATGGATATTATCTCATTTATTTCTCATCGTAATATGAGGTTGCTCTATTGTCCACATTTTGTTGGTGAAGAACCCGAGGCACAGAGTAGGTGAACAACTTCCCAGGACGACACCTAGGAGGCTGAGCTGGCTCGAAGTCCCATGTCCCCTCACATCCCCCAGGCATCTGCCTGTAAACCCGCAGGGACTGATTTATGGACTTCGTCTTACTTCTTGACAATGGATGAGGCTTCCAAAGACATCATTATGTCTTGAGAAAAGATCATCTCAGGAAAGCAAAATTAAATCGTTTTATCGGCCAGTGACCTCTATACTGATGAAAATTAAGTAACATAGCAGGTGATGTGTGGCTTAGCCCTTTAAATATACCATAATTGCTCGTGTGCTTTGAATCACACATTCTCCTGTTCTTGCAGGAACAGACGCCACACCTGAGCCAGGTCTTTGATATGTCCATTGAAGAGCAGCAACCAGGTCATAAAATAGGTCAATTTTTAAAACGCATGTCTTATAGGTCAGATTTATTTTAAAAAGGCAAAATTGAGGTCAGACACATGAGTCATTGTGCAACTCTTTACTTTTGGATTCTGCCTCTAAGAATGAGGCAACCTAAATCGCAATTTATTTGCGTAGAAAAATTCCAATTCTTGTCTTCATTCTCAATTTGTGGATACGTAATCTCAAAGTTAATGCTCTTTTCCTTAATATTTTATTTTTCTGGGAGAAATATTGTTATGTTGTAAGTTTTTTTTATTGATTTTGCTCATTCGATAAACCAGTTCTATGTGCCGGGCACTGGGCTTGTCACCCATGACATTGGTCAGGGTCCCAAAAAGCAGCAGCAGGCACACTCAAATGAGGGCTTGGAAGAGTTTAATAAAGGTGCTATTTATGAAAGGGTGGAGAAATTGTAGGGAAACAAACACACAAAAAGGCAGTCGGGGACTTATAAGAATAGGGTCAGTGACCACCAGCTCTGGAGGTTGGGGTGATCTGGTCACAGCAACCCAAGAGTCAGTCCAACCGCACACAGAGCGCCATTTGTCAGAAAGGCAGTGGCCTGAGGAGGTCCCGCCTGGAGGGACAGTGATAAGGGATGCTCCACCTAACTCCTCGCTTTCCCCCCATATCCTGGGGGTCTCCACCCTCAAATCCAACCGGAGACCACAGGGAAGTGGTGGAAATCAATGTGTCCGAGCTCAGAGCCAAGGGGGATGGTGGGGGAGGGTGGCCTGCCCCTGAGGACACAAAAGAAAAGCCACCTAATAGTCCCATGATGAAACAGACACGCCACTAGATCTAAACCTTTCTTCGATCAAGGCACGTCTACAGTGAGATAGATGCAGAGAGAACGTTCTACCATCTGCCTGGAGAATCAGGAAAGTCTTCTTGTAGGAAGCAGTCCTTTAACTGAGATTGAGGAGTTCTTATATATATGTCATCATTCAAGTGTGAAAAACGACCAGCATAGGGACGTCATTGCAAACTTAGGTCCTACAACGCTCTGTAGGATGGCAGTGTGTATGCTAAGTTACTGTTCTTTGGCAATGTGGAGAGGTGAATTCACAGGGAAAAAGACCCAAAAAAGAAAAGCAGTAAATTCAGATAAAATATGAGTTCTTTTAGCACCAGTGCATACCAGGAAAATGTGTGTAAGTAAACTAAAGCAGTCATAGTATCAAATAATGAATTGGCTTGCAGCAAATCAGTAAAGATAACTGGAATAATTTTCACAGGAGCAAAGTGAACCACGTATTAAAAATATGATGAAAATTAAGAAACCCAGAGTAAACTGATAAAATGAGCACACCAAAAATAATCTATAAATATTTAGTCTGGTTTCTCCCAGTAGAAACCAAACAGATCAAAGAATTGAATATATTGAAAATATCCTACATGTTTACATTTTGGCAAAACTCTGAAGAAATAATTTAAGTGTCTTGGTATGGAGAAAATGGTTGTAAAGAAAAAAAAACCCACAACTTAGAATTTAATCAAAATCCAAATGCTCCAAGTGGGTTAATCATTGCTTATAATTCATGCTCAAAAAATCTGTTGCCTAATTTTTGTGAAAGACCTGGGAAATAAATTTGCAGCAGGCGCTCTGCCAAGGAGCTTACTATTCTCCTGCCGTTAATTCCCCCTGCTGATGCCCCTCCTTTCCTGCTAGACTGCAAGTCCCTTGAAGGCAGGAATTCTGACATATTCCTCGGGCACAGTGACTTGTGACTGCTCCTAAGAGTTTCTTCAGCCAAGTGAGAGTTTACGGAGAGATCAGGCTTCGTGAAACACCACTGGGTCCTTTGTGGAGAGGGCAAACACTGTCACGATGAATCAGGTAATTCCTCAAATGCTCTCCATGTCCCCTGCACTGGTTACGAGAAATTCGCTATCATCGGAAGTTCTTTGACAGCGACGGGTGAGAACTGCTGTATCCAAGACAGCATCCGACATTATTTACAGCATTTTAACGGCTACGGAGGAAGAGAGGACTGAACGAGCAGGGGGAAGGGAGATGGGCGGAGTCAGCTGTGGATGTGGCTGTGGATCCAACACGGATGGAGCCGATAACAGTGATGGTCTGAGAAAGGGGTGAGGCAGGGGTGGGGGTGTCTTCCTACTTTAGGTCTGACTGAGGAACGAAAAGGAAGCTGTCCGGCCCCAAGAGGAGGGACATAAATACAAATCCAAGGAGAACGAAGGTGAATGAAAAAGAGTTATAAAGTTGCTACATTAAATATTTATCATGATTTTTCTAGCTAGGAGGTAGAAAACTCATTCCAGCTAAATTAATCCATCATTCTGTTGGGTCACTGCCGCTCTCTCAGAAAGAGGTTTAACAGAAGAGGTAGAGCTATGTTCACGGTCCAGATTCCTTTTTATTAATTTAACATTTTATATTTTTATAGCACTTTATAGGTAATCAAGTGTTTTTTTCCCCAACTTCACATTTAACCCTCATGACGATCCCAAGAGAGGCTAGCTGTCTCTGTACAACAGATGAGGACACGGGAGGCTGGGGGGACAAATGACCCA
>NW_012155729.1:1776279-1777715 GCF_000956105.1 Propithecus coquereli | reverse complement strand
GATGTGTGGCTTAGCCCTTTAAATATACCATAATTGCTCGTGTGCTTTGAATCACACATTCTCCTCTTCTCGCAGGAACAGACGCCACACCTGAGCCAGGTCTTTGATATGTCCATTGAAGAGCAGCAACCAGGTCATAAAATAGGTCAATTTTTAAAACGCATGTCTTATAGGTCAGATTTATTTTAAAAAGGCAAAATTGAGGTCAGACATATGAGTCATTGTGCAACTCTTTACTTTTGGATTCTGCTTCTAAGAATGAGGCAACCTAAATTGCAATTTATCTGCGTAGAAAAATTCCAATTCTTGTCTTCATTCTCAATTTGTGGATATGTAATCTCAAAGTTAATGCTCTTTTCCTTAATATTTTATTTTTCTGGGAGAAATATTGTTACATTGTAAGTTTTTTTATTGATTTTGCTCATTCGATAAACCAGTTCTATGTGCCGGGCACTGGGCTTGTTACCCATGACATTGGTCAGGGTCCCAAAAAGCAGCAGCAGGAACACTCAAATGAGGGCTTGGAAGAGTTTAATAAAGGTGCTATTTACGAAAGGGTGGAGAAATTGTAGGGAAACAAACACACAAAAAGGCAGTCAGGGACTTATAAGAACAGGGTCAGTGACCACCAGCTCTGGAGGTTGGGGTGATCTGGTCACAGCAACTCAAGAGTCAGTCCAACTGCACACAGAGCGCCACTTGTCAGGAAGGCAGTGGCCTGAGGAGGTCCCGCCTGGAGGGACAGTGATAAGGGATGCTCCACCTAACTCCTCGCTTTCCCCCCATATCCTGGGGGTCTCCGCCCTCAAGTCCAACCGGAGACCACAGGGAAGTGGTGGAAATCAGTGTGTCCGAGCTCAGAGCCAAGGGGGATGGTGGGGGAGGGTGGCCTGCCCCTGAGGACACGAAAGAAAAGCCACCTAATAGTCCCATGATGAAACAGACATGCCACTAGATCTAAACCTTTCTTCTATCAAGGTACGTCTACAGTGAGATGGATGCAGAGAGAACGTTCTACCATCTGCCTGGAGAATTAGGAAAGTCTTCTTGTAGGAAGCAGTCCTTTAACTGAGATTGAGGAGTTCTTATATATACGTCATCATTCAAGTGTGAAAAACAACTAGCACAGGGACGTCATTGCAAACTTAGGTCCTACAACGCTCTGTAGGACGGCAGTGTGTATGCTAAGTTACTGTTCTTTGGCAATGTGGAAAGGTGAATTCACGGGGAAAAAGACCCAAAAAAGAAAAGCAGTAAATTCAGATAAAATATGAGTTCTTTTAGCACCAGTGCATACCAGGAAAATGTATGTAAGTAAACTAAAGCAGTCATAGTATGAAATAATGAATTGGCTTGCAGAAAATCAGTAAAGATAACTGGAATAATTTTCACAGGAGCAAAGTGAACCACGTATTAAAAATATGATGAAAATTAAG
>NW_012155729.1:1745742-1775049 GCF_000956105.1 Propithecus coquereli | reverse complement strand
GGACAAATGACCCACACAACAGAACTCACACATCTACCAAGGGCAGGGCTGGAGTTCCAACCCAGGCCTCTGACTGTGAGTTTAGTATTCATTTCACTACACTAAAATTTCACTCTGATGAATGTCTATTGATTGGTCAGAGCTGGTTGTAAAAAATAATTAGTGGTTTTATTGATGTTTCTTACAGAAATATAATACAGAAAAATATTTTTCTCATACCTGAATGATGGACAATAAATCTTTTTTAGAGAAAATAAATCAGGACCCAAGAATTTTTTTTGAGGATCTCACGTAGAAACCCCACGCACAGGGAGGCCGTATAACACAGTGGTTACAAACATAGCCTCTGTCACAGACCTTAGGTCGAGTCCTGGCTTTGTCGCTAATTGCTTCTGTTTCCTGAGTCACTGGGCATCTTTGACATCATTCCCCCATCTTTCAAATGGTTACCTTCCTGACAGGGTAGTTCTGGTATTTAAGCAAGATTAAGCACTAAGAGTTGGCAGGGTTCTAACTCAACGATCAATAAACATTCGACGGTATTATGTATTAGTATTTCTCAGGCACTGAGGTAGATCATTACAGTGGTCACCCTGAAGCGTCATGCCCCTTGCATCTGTGCCCTTCCCCCATATGGACTCCTGGCTTGGCCATGGCACCTGCTTTGGCCAATGGAACATGGGCAAACTTGCAGCAAGCATAGTCTTGACAAATGTTCGCATATGAGGGCTTACCTTCTTGTGTTGCAGGGATGTTTTCTCCCTCTATGTGAGGAAGCCAGGACTTGTCCACTGGGGACCAAACCAGCTGTCAGGTAAGTGACTGAGCATGTCTTAGACCAGCAAGCTCCCGTTGAGCCCTCATATGACTGCACCAACATGAGTAAGTCTAAGTGAGACCAGGACAGTTGAGCCCTCAGATGACTGCACCAACATGAACTAGTCTAAGTGAGAGCAGGAGAAGAACCATCCAGCTGAGCCCAGTCTAAGCTACCAACCCACAGAAGTATGAGCTAATAGTTATTTTGAGATACCAAGTTTTAGGTTGGTTTGTTATTCATCAACACATAAATAAAAAGTGATCAGTAACTTGAAATGGGGTGTTGTGACCAAAACCTAAAATGTGTGCTGTTGGTGTTGGGACTGCGTGGTGAGTGAGGGTGGAAGAGGAGTGAGGAAACTTCTACAGGAGGCTGGGGAAGAGTGACCTGTATGTAGTGGTTTAGGATTGGCAAAAATGTTGTCTGCTATGTTCTTGAAAAAAAGAAAATGTCCCCATAGGACTTGTTGGTTAGGGCTAAAGAGTTATGTAAACAGAATATTGACAGTTTTTTTTGGTGCTTGCAGATGTGGGATGAAGTACTGCGACAGAAAGATGACTAAAGGAGAAACTCTTCATTTTGTCAGTGGAATTTAGAGCTCAGTACTCATTAGTTGGGAAAAGAAAAGATTCTTAAAGTAAGAAATGACCTCAAGTCATGATCAAATCAAAGGTGTAGCTGTACGACCCTTTGTTAAAACTTCAAGCAAAGCTACACAAATAAGCTTCTAAGAATCTTAAAGGAGTTGTTTAAAGTGTCAAGACATACTCAACAGAGAAATAGGTCCATCTCAAAAAGATATAGGATGTAGCTTTTATGGCATAGAATAAACTCCAATGACATACATCAGAAAACCACAAAGTTTTTTAAAGAAGTTGCATCATCTTAGACTAAAAAGACTGTACTGTTCAAAAGTGTTAAAAAGGACACTGGCCTTTCAACTTTCTATAAAGAGGCTTTTGGCTGGGAAAGCTACTCAGCTGCAAACACAACTCATTTCTGGGAAGAAAGAAGGATGTCTCAGAGAATGGAGACCAGAGGGCAGAGCCAGGGTCCGTGAAAACAGTGCACTGAATGCCACTCTCAGCAAATGTAGACCCTCGGCAAAGAGTATGCCCTTTCCCCTGGGGAACTGATAAGACGTGGCTCTCTGCATTTCAGAATTTCTCTGGTCTGGTGACTGCCACATGCTACCCCTTTTAAATAGGAGTGCCTGCTGCATTTATCCAATCCTTGTCACTACACAACCTAGAGTGGACCCACCTGAGGAGGTACACTGTAAGAATCTCATCCCCATCTGAACCTCATGCAGGTCATGTGGATTTGGGGCCAGATTCAGTGACTGGATAAATTGTGGCATCTTGTGAGAAGATGGTGTGTTTTGTGGATGAAAGAGATACCAATCATTGGGTTGGTGTGTGGGGGGGGAGGTATTGTAGATTGTTGCAATGACAGTCCTCCCTGAATACCCCCCGGGATCTGCACACTTGCACAGTCCCTACCATGTAGGCTCTGGGCTTGGACATGTGACCTCCTTTGGCCAATGAAACATTAACCAACATGATGCAAGCAGACACCTGAAATGAGCTTCCTCATTCAAGCATCCCTTCTCTTGACCCTAGGAACTCTTCTGCCTCCATGGGAAGAAGCCCAGGGTAGTCTACTGGAGATGTATGGCTCAGGGACCTGCCAGTGTCAGCTACCAGACACACATGTGCGGTCCACTAGCAGATGGCAGCTGCAGGAGTGACCCCACAGAGATGAGCGGAAGAATCACCAAGCCGAGCCCAGCCCCACTACTGACCCACAGACATTCAATCTAATAAAGGATTCTCTAAGCTACTAAGCTTCAAGGTGGTTTGTTATATAACAATTGATCAAACAAAGGTTAATTATTCAGCATCACTTCTGTCAGCACTCTTATGCTACTAAAATAGCAGTTACATCACAAGTGTCCAGGGGGATGCTCTTTCAAAGTGAAATCTCCAAATGCCCAGCCACAAAGAACCACCAAGAAACAGAAAGTGTGGTGACTGGTCATGCTGCATTGTGTGTCTTCGGTTGCCCATGCAGAACTCTTGCAATTGATTGCTGATGGCTTTAAATGGCTAACTTGTTTTTCCTATGAAAATGACTATAGTAGGAGAAACAATAAAAGACAGAGAGGTCATACTACAGAATCAAAACAGGAGATAAGACGAAAGCATAGAGACGTTAGCTGTGTCCCACAGGGGGACACTTGGAGGAGAAGAGATCTGGGGACAAAAAAGACATCTTCAGGACACATCAGGATCTGCTGACTCTGTCACCAGTTCTCTCTGACTTTGAAGAGTATAACAGCATCTCAGAGGCGGTGCAAAACATGACCTTAGCTTCATCATATTTTCCCCAAATCTGAAAAATGGGACTGACTATTGTTCTTATTTTATGGATGAGGAAACCTCTTTTAAGACTTGAACTTCCCCAAAGTCCAGGGATGCAGAAATAGAATTCAAACCCAGCCCAGCTTGACTGCACCTGAGCTTTTCCTTGCATGTGGTGCTACCTATCTGTTTCCTTCCTCCCTCGCTTCTTCCTCACTCCCTCCCTCCCTTCCATCTTTCCTTTTTTCCTTCTCTCTTTTCTCTCTCTCTCTTTCGTATTAAAGAAATCTCAGAAGCAAAATTTCAGATATGGCTCATTCAAAACAACATGAGGGGTGTGTTTCTCCTCTCCATAGTAGCAAATGCAATGATCAACACGATGAAATTATTCATCTCTGTCACCATCGTCCAGATTAAATAGCCTTACAAACACCGAAACGGCACTTCTGTGATTAGGTTGATTGGTATTTATGATCCTTAATGAGACATAATACAGTCGTTTGTGCAAACCACGAGCATATCCTCAACCTAGCTGTCACGTAGCCAGATGGAAGTGACACAGGGCAGAGCGCGTCACAGCCTGCAGGAGCAGGACTGAAACAGCTCCCAGATTATGAACATCCAGCACGTTCATTCATAACCAACTCCACTGGATTCCATTCGAGATCTTCCAATCTATCTGAACACACTCTCCCAGGTGTTTTTTAAATTATATTTTATTTTGAGATAATCGTAGACTTAAATGTATATGTAAGAATTAATACAAAGATCCCATGTACCCTTTACTCAGATTCCCTCGGTGATAACATTGATTTGGAATTGGCTCGTTTTCACTCAGCGTAATTCTCCAGATGTTGATCCAAGTTGTTGCATGTATTAAGAGTTCTTTTTATGGTTGAAAAGTACTACATGACATGGCATGCAGTGTATTTTCTTCAACTATTTACCTGTTGAAGGACATTTGAGTTGTTTCTAGTTTTTGCTGCTATGAATAAAGATGACAAAATTATTTATGCATGGGTTTTTTTAATGTGTTAATATGTATTTAATTTTCTGGGATAGATGCATAAGAATGCAACTGCTGGGTCATATGCTAATTGCACGCTTCGTTGCATAAGAAACTGTTAAACTCTTTCCCAGAGTGGCTGCGCCGTTGTGCACTCCACCACGGTGCGCCCGTGCTTCATTTGTGTTCATTCTTGCCAGCGTTTGGGGTTGTCACTATGTAGTAAGCCATTCTGATGGGTGTGGAGAGCAGTGATATCTCACTTTGATTTTAGTTGTTCTCCACTAGGTCAATTAAATGTAATATTTCATATTCAAACCACAGCGACATTAGGAAATGTGTGAATTTTATCATTTACTAGTTGTTTCCTCCAGTACAGATTTAAATTGAGTCAAATAGCAGCTTGAAGGTAAGATGTAGGCTTTCCAGAATCTTCTTTGACTCTTTACATGTCCCCAAATTATTTTGACGGCATTGACTACTGTGACTAAAATGCATACCTTATTTTTAAAAGAAATATTAGTGGTGTTTTCCCGTCTTAACTCCCGTTTAAAATATTTTCTTTTATCCAACATATTGTATTTAATCTTTTATTAACTTTCTGACTCATTTATTTCTTTGTTTAGTATATATTCCTATACTAAAAGTATATTATTTAGGGGAAAAGAAGTTTACAAACAGAAAAATATCATAGCTTGTATAATATTTACAGTCTAATGAAGAAGGTAATAAAAGCAAACTGTTGTTAAATACTTACTATGTACCAGGCACCGTTCTAATTTCCCGACACATATTAACTCATTTTTAATCTTACAATAACCGTATAAAGTTTGTACTATTATTATTCCCACTTTAAAGATTAGGAAACCGAGTCACAGAGAACTTTTAATAGGCATTGACTAACTTTTGCTATTAATCTAAAGATCACTAATTCTTTAAAATTGAGTATTTAAAAAATCACATTGCCGTGGGATATAAGAATTTCATTTTGTTTATTTTTAAATGTCACTATTATCATCATTGTCTAGGCTTGAGTAACTATTTTGTTTGCTTGCTTTGGTAAATTCACGAGGAATTTAATGAGTGGACTTTGCCAAACCCGGGGTTCTGTTCAGAAGCAAATTACACCAACTGCTGCTCCGGAGCAGACGCCCCCCTGCGGGTCGCGTTATGACTTGAGCCGTCTGCCTAATGGGCTGTGCGAGCCCCCTCATTTGTCCTGCACAAAAATGCAAATATGTACATACGTGTGTGTCTCTGTGCACAGGCACCAGTTTTAAAGCAGGCTAAATTTAATGCTAATCGGACAAAAGCACCAATAGATGCTTTTCAAAAGAAAAAAGAAGTTTTAAAAAGTTAACTAGATAGCTTAAAAGAAAAAACGATGAGGACCCTGCATGTATTTATGATGTCGTTGCTGAGAACAGGCCTGTAATCTTAGTGCAAGATGTAAACAGGCGGGGGAAGAGTTCGTCCTTTATTAAGAAATAATTCTGTTATAATCACTTATTCAGTCAAGTCGGCTGCAAAAACAGCCACATGCGATTGATTTGGGAGAATGATGGTGATTCCGCGATGGCAGGAAAGAAGCTCTTGATTTCGTGGCCGGGCTGAGAGGAGGAGGAGCGATTCCCATACGAAGGGTGTTAACGCAGAAGCAAACAGAACACTGTCAGAACAATGGTGCTGCCATCAACATGGCTTAAGGGACCTCAGGACATAATTGGGAAGTGAGGAGATGTAAGTCAGTTCTAAGCAGTGATAATTTTCTGATTATGTCCTCAGCGTAAGGCCCTACATACCAGACCACGAGGGACACACAAGAACGGAAGACAGAATCGATCCACCAAATAAGTCTGCCGTTTCCTTGGGGAAATCGAGCAATTATCAAATAAGTATTTCTGATCTGAAAATCAATGCTACATCTCATCAATAGCACATTAAACTCAGAATTATCATTCTTACAATGTCATCGGTATTACGTGGTATGTTTTATTAAACATGATAGCTATTCGGGGGGTTCTTAACTAAGCGTCACTTATTTCTTATGTCCCCGATATGGACCTATCACTGGCGAGTAATTTTAAAATTGCTTCGAGAGTATCTAAGCCCTCGCGCTGAAATCCTTCTACTCTAATAACAGGCACTTCAGTATGTTAACTACATGTTCTAGCCAACTAAACAAATAGTGCATTCTTTCTTTCCGAAATTATTTTCTTTAAACTCCTATTTCATAATTTGAGTCTTTCATGAGGTAGTGAAATTGTTTCTTCTCTCTCTTCTCTTTCTCTTTTTTTCAGACCACGAGAACCATCGAAATGGGGTTGGGAAGAGTTAAAATTTATCTCAGGTTTGCGATTTTGTTAAAGACTTCCATGTAGCTGTCTTCAAAAACCTTTCAGTGGACTTTTTCCCCATGTGAGTCAGTGTGCTCTCATCGGGCAAGAGCTGTGCTTTTCCTGACCACGTTGAATTGGGATCTTGGAAGAAACGTTGACCCATTAACATGCCAGAGTCCAACTCTCAGGGGAGCTTGGGGGAGTGACGGAAAGAACCGAGAGCAGACAGTTGTGTTCTCGGGGCAGACGTGATTATGTCCATAATCAGATCATTTATTTATGTGTTTTATTAAGCAAACACAGGTAATACTGACACTATGCCAGGCATAGGGCTGAGCTTTGGGAGGTGTTAGTGCATCATCCTCCAAAACAACCCTGCCCAGCAGGTGCCCTCACGACCCCACTTTGCCTAAGATGAACTGTGGCGCAGAATGGTTGAGTAACTGCCCAAAGTCACAGAGCATCAGAGTCCACGAGTTTGACTACCTGCACTACGCTCCCCGACCTATCTTTTCTAACCCGCAAAGCGGTCGTCTTAACTAGGTCAGTGGACTTCACAATAGATATGCCTATGTCCCTGATCTCTACTAAAGAAAAAAAGGTATCAAAACTCAGAGTTATAGGAAAAACTGTTACCTACTTGGCAGAGTATATTTACAAGGCAAGGGAAGAGGCATTATAAATGAAAAAAAAAATTTTTTTTTGATTTGTAACTGGAAAAGGTTTTCAAAGAAGTTCTCAATCTTTCAAAATGCTTTCAATGCTTTTCAGCAGGGCCTGAAAGTAAGAAAAATGAAGCTGATGAAATTATGCTGATTGCATTAATGCCGTCCCCAGTAGCAGGGGGAGCCGTAGCTAGCGTGGCCCAGGAGCATGGGGAAGACAGGAGCAGACCAGAATTCATTATCTGATAGACTTCACCTAAACCTGGTATTCTTTTTCTTTAAAAAATGCTACCGCTTCTCTTTCTTTGTGATGGAATCAATAGGAAAATATATTGAAATAGTGACATATATCATTCCACTCTTTTTCTGACAAAAGATTCTACTAGAGTTACAGCTACCAAAGAGTTATAATTCTCACCATGGTTTCGAGTGCAGAGGAACTTGGCCCAGGTATCACTGACTTATGGTAAATGTGCATGGACGATTTAAGATAACTACATGTGACTTGTGAAATCATGAAATGTTTGAAACTATAGAGTCGTGCCTATTTAATTGTCTGGGCTGAAGGTTGGCATCTGGTTGAAAGTCAGTTTCCCAACTGTTTGTACAAAAGACAAGCAGAAGAGGCCGCGCAGGACGGTGGGACAACTTCCCGCTGTCGGGAGGTTCCTGTCCTCATGGGGACTTTCCCCAGTTACTGCCACTCTCAATTTTTTTAAGCTCTGTTATATGTTTATATGAAAACTTTTGAAATTTCTCTTTTTTTATAACTTGTGGTTCCAATGCATCTTCACATCTTTAGTAATTTTGGCCAAGATACAATACAAGCTGTTTGATTCGTGTTCTTCTGTTTACGTAGTTTGTTTCTTAAAGTTAAGGAACATTCCGGTGTTTCAGATTTTCACGTCTTTGAAATTTATGTCTGCCGTGGGTGGGAAGGGTTTTCCGTAGACATGCACTCATGTATGTGGGGAAGGGTGGGGGGAAGAAACACTGGAATCTTGGGCGCAGACCTTGGTTCAGACTGGAAGTCAGCAGTGTGCCAGCTGGAATACTGGTCACGTTTTTAGTCTTTGCCAAGGTTTATTTTGCATGCCCGACTTTAAACAGTATGTTGTATAGCAGTACACACCCCATTTATCTCACGGGGCTATTGTGTAAATCAAATGAGATTGTGTACGTGAAGCTACCGCTAACTGGAGGCCACAGCCGTGCACGTGCAGGCATTCATGTATAATACATGGGTGCATGAGTGATCTCTTTAATGATCCGAGAAGGATGCAGAGGCCTGCAAGGATGCATGAAGTAAGATGATTAATCAAGGTGAGGATGACAGGACAGCAGTGGGTGCCCGGCAGGCAGAGTGAGGGATGAGGAATGAGGTGAGAAGGGCACCTTCCTGGCCCGCACACCTGCCCGGGGCCACTAGCGGCCTGGGGCTGCCTTGCCTCCTGGCGGTCCAGTCCTCGTTCCTCCCCTTGTAGAGCCTGGGCTTTATTTTGGAGTCTCTTGCTTGTGACTCAGGGAGTGCAAACCTTGTCTCTGACTGCCCTGAACCAAGAGGGGTGCCACTGTGTCCCCGTCAGTAACTGGACAAGGAGAGCCGGCGGACGAAGGACCCTAAGATGGAAATCCCGGAAGAGATGGCAGCCGTTTCCCTTGGATGTCCGCATGTGATTCCTGGAACCGCCTCGGCCACTTCGACACAGGCTTGAGGATGCAGCCAGCAAATGCAGGAGGGGCAGCGAGGGGCTGGCTGACTGCACGTCCACGCAGCCTGTCCCCGACTCGCAGGTAAAACCCTCATTGTCGGAGCTGATTTGAGCTGAGGTTTTCTTTTACCTGTAGCCTGTACTTATTGATTCAATAGCAGTCATAATGCTTTTGGTTGGATGGTTTACAAAGTCCATGAAATGCAAACTATAAACTACCACGCACTCGGAGGCAGTGCCACTGTGGCCAGACTGAAATTTCTCCCGTGGGTTCTGAGAAGAGCTCTGGGACTGACGTCACAGAAATGCTGTGACGACGTCCTTACCATAGACGCACTGGTGAGGCGCACGGGGCCCTTCTACACTGAGCCCCCCTAGACACCAGCACCCACCACACCCAAGCCGAGATCACCTGCCAGCACCTCCAGGGCTCAGTGCAGACCTCACCCGGCTTGGCGCCATGTGTATACCCCCACGGCCCTTAGCCTTCAGCCAAGCAGTAGTGTCCGCGTCCACCCTGGAAGTCAAGGGTCCCGACATGTGCTGGGATGCCAGGTCTGCATCTCTGACACAGGGGACAGGATGGTTCTCAGGCTGCTTGGAGTTTAGTGCAGGAAACGCCTAAGCCCTGAGCAGGATTCTGCTCGGAGAGTTTTTCGGCTTCTCCTCAGTATAGATAGGCGCTCCTGGCATACTGTGTGCGAAATAGAGCATGTTGTAAGACACATATGTAGTGTTACCCCCGTGCCTAAAACGTGCTTATATATTATTGTATGCCCAGAGAGCTAACAAGGGAAGCAGCCAGAAAAATAACAATAGTTATTCCTTTGGGGCAGGGAGGAGCAGTGATATTTCCAGTGACTTCTATTTTCTTCTTGGTACTTGTTGATACTATTTGCATTTCTGAAATGAATACACATCCCTTTTATATTAATAAACCGAATAGCATCCTATGATAACTTGGGCGACTTATGAAGTCTACATTTTTTGGTTTTAGGATTTTTATTTAGAGCCGTCTTTCTGATAATACATCTGGTAAAACAGTCAGTCGGCTGTTCAGGATATTCATAGGTTGAAATAACAAAACCATATAATTTGGGAAAATGAGGATCCTTGCCTTTGTGTTCTCTATCACATGGGGAGGTGTGCAGATCTAATTAAGTCTGCAGTAGTATCTTATTATGAGGACAAGCTGGGGTTTATTAATGAGCAGGACACGATGTGAAATCCATCTCCTTGACCTTAAATATCTAGATGACTGGAAAGAAATCCAATTTATTTGCTAAATCAAGAGATTGATTGTGTCACAGCAATATTTTGTCTATGTATCCTAAACTTAGCATTTATGATAATTTCTTTTGAAAAATTAGCACATAAATATAATGTCAAGTTTATTTGTGGAGAGCTCAGTTGTGCTGATACATTTTCACTTGTCTTGCAAACACAGGTATGCTGTAAATTCAGATGATATCGTTGAAAATTTCCTATCGTGACGGGACATCACCAGCCTTCACAAAGACAGCCCTTCCTCTCCTCTGTTTGGCCCACAATTACTGGCAAAGCTGCAGTCTCTAAGTCAGGCCACTTTCTGTTTCCGTAGGTCCATGCTCGCCTGTATTTTGTAGGAAAACAATTGCTTTGGAGAGAGGCGGATCTGGTTTAAACCCAGTGTCATTACTTTCCATCCCCGTAACCTTGGGCAACCCGTTTAATCTCTCTGAGCCTTCCTGTGAAATGCTGATAATGACACCATTTGAAGATGGATGATAATGTATGTATTTTGTCTGCGACAGCATATGTGATCAATAAGTAGCAGCTATTATTCCTTGCAAAAAAAAAAACCCAACTGATGATGGGATATTGGATTAAAAATCAACAGACAAGAATTGAGTAAATAGCTCATTTTTAGACAAAGGAAAAAAATGCCATCTAGGGCACAAACACCCATCTTGTCTGAGGCAGGAGATGATATCTTGGCAAACCTTCCGAACAGAGGAGGAGTGTGTGGGAAAACGAGATGGGGAGGGGACACGTAATTCTGTGCGAGAGCAAATTGCCTTTGCACTTGGATGCAGAACGTTTAACATGCTTTTCACAAACTCTGTATTAAAACTTGTGGGTTTTGCATAGTTTCAGAACAAACGGAACTGTGCCTTATGCCTGTATTTATGCAGCGGATTTCACGTTCTGTTGTGTTTTAAAACGATGTGTCATTTTTCCCCCTATTGCAGAACAGTGGCTTTGACCCTGCAGCGTACAGGCAGGCAGTGAGCTGGTGAGCCCGGGCATACACCCCTGGCTGGGGCCCCTTTGACACACTGCAGGCTCCTAGAAGCATCTCTGCTTTTCCAACCTCTTTTTGAAACTGACTCTTACTTTCCTTCAACTTATCCAGCACCATCCAGGACTCCTTCAACGAGATACACCGCGGACTTCAGCGGTAGTCCGTCTGTCAAGATGTGGAGCAGTCCAGGGTGGGCAACTCATTCCTACCCTGCCCAGAAACTCAGGGGCCAGGGAAATCTCCCCAGTGTGGCCGAGTGAGCCGACGGCCCTTGCTGCACGAATGGGCCCTTGCCTTGGCTGACTCCTGCCCGGGGTCCCTCCCCCAGGACTCTTCGCTATCTCCCTTAGTCCAACCCCTTTCCGCATCCTGCTTCTGCACGGGGATCCACAGGACCCGTGCATAGCTCCACAGCGCCGACTGAGCCGAGCTGCAACCTCCTGTGGATGACACTGCGGGACCCTGAGCCCCTGGAGGGTGAAGATGCCGTCGTCTTACACATCTGTTTCCAGCGGCTGGAAGGTTGCCTGGCACGTTGACGCAGCACAGTAACCCTCTAGCCACCAGATGGACACGCTGTCATCCCCTTTGCACTTGGTGGCGGTGCCCTCGCGTGGTGAGGACTGAGGCAGTTCGAGTCCAGCCCGTGGGGGAAGGAGACCGCTGGCCTCTGCGCACGCAGGGGAACACACAACTGACCGTGGAAGCCAGATCTTCCGAGAGTGAAACCACGGTCTGGGACGACAGGTGAGTCCAGGGACTAGTCCAGGGACTACTCCAGGGAGACTGGACACGTGGTCACCCGAATCACAGGGCACGGTAAAGACTGGAGGTAAAGACACCATTGACCTGGGCCAGGTAAGAGCAGCAATTTCCAACAAGTGAGGGGCGGGGAGCTCAGACAACCCAGCTGAAGTGTTTTTGTCAAAACCCAGCTCTGCATGCCTCAAGGGGGTCGAACGGAGGAACTGAGTGGAGATGCCCAGGTGGGAGACCCAGGTGTGAGCATGGGTGAAAACCCTGCAGACGGTGCAGCAGTAGGAACAGTCTCCTCCGGGTGTGGACTTCAGATAAACCCTTGCTGTTCAAGCCCCTCTGTTTCTCTGCTCCCCAAACTCTAGCGACAGTGTTAAATAGCCCGCTAGCCTCGCGTGGGTCCATGAAGCGGCCTCCCCGTTTAGCCAGGTGAGGGCAGTCACCTGTTGGATGTTCCGTCAGATTTCACGTCAGGGAAAGAGGCTATTTCCCCGGAAGGACACGGGGATGCTGTGGACTCTCTTTCAGCCTCCTCCCCTTCCTCCTCCTAGGAATGCACTGGGGACTCTAACCATGAGCAAGAGTAACAGCAAAACACTCGTTCAACCTCTCCTTGCCTATTTGTACCTCTTAATCTCTTTCCCTCATCACGGCAGCAATAATAATTCTATAAATATAAATAATAATAGTACCAAACCCCAATAGTGCAAAGCTTTGGTGATGACCTCCTTTAACAAAAGAGTAAGTGCTTTCCCCATAGAAGCAGCTCCATGTTACCAACCTGAGGACATTACTGAAGAGTAAAAATCAACTTTATATATTAATATATATATTTTGTCCCATAAATTATTGCATTTTGTGTGTGTGTCATCAGCTGGTTATATTTCAGAATAAATATGTTCATTAAGTTAAAATGCACAAATGGGAAGTAAAAATTACGTAAATTTCCTTTGTTTTTCTTGTGCTTTTTTTGTTAAAGAAGAAAACATTTTTCATGAAAATGCATGAGTTGACACTATCGTCTAATCATACTTTATCATGTAAATGCATATTTACAATATTTGAAAAAGGTGGATTATGCAAATCATTTTAGGGACATACAAAAAATGTGGATTATTTACCATCCAGAAAATTATGCATTTAGAAACATGTTGAAAAGCTTATTCTTCAAATGAGAGATCCTCAGTGCTCATCCTTATTGGAATGGTTGATCACACCAGTGTGTGCTTTATTTAGACAAAATATGCAGAAAGAATTCTGATGCAGTGAGAACCTAAATGTGCAAAACAGTGGCCAATTTCCAGTGTTAAATGTGATCATTGTTTTAAATTTCCCACAGGACTTTCTTTCACATCATCAGCCCTGTTCTTAGAGACATTTCTAGGATTTCTTCCCCAGAATATGGAAAAAGCCATTTACGCATTTGGGGGAATATGTGATATTTAGGGGTGAGCTTCCCCTAAACTGCTCTGCCTCAGTGTTTCCAGGTGTAGGGGTTCAGTTTTCCATATTCCTTGGACCTTTGCCCCTAACGCGGAAGTTCCCTCCGGGAGGCCGGGAAGGCAGGAACGTGCTGGCTGCGGTCTGTTCCTCACCACCTTCTCCCACATGTTGGCCTTCCCTGCGGGTGGGTAGTTGGGCTGCCTCGAGGGCTGCCTGGCCTGAGCTGACAGCTGTGTGAGGAGCAGAGGTCAGGTCGGGGGGCCTGGGACAGAGCACAGCTGTGGCCTCCCCAACTCCTTCTGAGCATGGGGAGCCGTGATGGCTGGAGGACCCCACCTCCCAGCTGGGGTAGAAACTTTCTAACCTGAGCATTCTGAGGGCTGCCTAAAGGTTTTCCAAGACCTGTTCTTATTGTTGGGATCAGGCATAGGCAGCTTCCTCCCCCTGCTCCCTGCAGGAAGGGAGGGTGGGGTGCTGGCCGTGCCAGGCCGTGCTGCCCTCGGCACCGTGGGTGCTGTAACAGATGGTAGCCGATGGGTGTCTTTGTATTTCAGCTCCAGATTAAAAAGACTAACCCACAAAGTCACAATAAACGGGCTGCACCGACCCATGGCCCAGTGGAGTCCTGCCTTTAACAATCACGGTGTGAAGAGGCAGAGCCGGGTGAGCATCCCGGGGGACAGCTGGTATCCACAGTTAAAGGACAAAGTTGGTTTAGTTATTCTTACAGAGGGTCTTCCCCTGGGCAAAGGGAGAAAAACAAAGAAATTCCCTACCCCCTAGATCGTGTCTTTGACGGGGAGAAACGCATGAGCACAGCACTAGTCTGTGTGGGGAGATTAATCTCTGCCCACAGCCCTGTGCTCTGGGGAAGGGCTGCGGAGATACGCACGCAATGCGAGGTAGAGTGTCTGATTTCGGGAGATTGCAGCCCAGCTGCGGTGATAAAATGCAGGGGCATTTAGGGAACAACTCACAACATATTATTAACTGCTTACATGAAAGAGATGGATGGCGGGGCTGTACGAGCTCAGAGAAGGGAAGTAGTGCTCAGGCAGGGTGGCAGCGAGGCCACGCATCCCGGATGGAGCAGGGCTCCTCAGGCGGGGCTGGCAGGACGGGCCGTGCCTGGACAGGAGGGAGTGCAGGATGCAGGGATCCCGTGTGCGGGTATGTGTGTGCACGTGTGTGCGCACACGGACGAGCAGGAATGAGCACAGTGTGCAGAGACTGGTGAAGGCCTGGCCTGGCAGCACCGGGGGTTGCCGTGGCAGAGGAAAGGGAAGTGGTGTGGACATGGGCTGCCTGCCCTTCGGTGTGGGTCCAGGGCACACATGCTATGGTGACTGGCCAGCCGACCACCTTCTTTCTCTAGCTCTGCTTCCAGGTGGGGGCACATCCCATCACCTTGATGAGGTCGTCTGCCAGCTCCGTACACCAAGTTCAGTCATCGCTTTACAAAGGATCAGCCCCGTCCACTGCAGGGTACCACTGCCGTCTCGTGGCTTTGACAAGAGGAGAAGAAACCAGGTTCTGCCTGGCTACCATGAGGAGTGCAGGCGTGGCCCAGGTCTCGGATGGCCTCGGACGGCCTCACTGTGCCGGCAGACAGTCAGATAGGGCAAGGGGTCGGGGGACGGTGTTGGCAAGAAATGGAAAAGATCTAGCCGGGATGGAGGAGTTATTGGAAAATTCCAGCTGTCTAGACGGTGCCAAGAGATATCTGATGAAGACTGGCCTTTGGTGGGATTTTCTTACGTACTCTCCACACTTAAAGTTTACATTGCCTTCTCACAACTTACACTTCCCACGACCTCGTGTCGTGGGCCTGTCACGTGTAGTGAGAACTGGACAGAGACAGGCTCATCCGTATCCACATCATTCTCTTAGATTCATGGATTCAGCCAGGAAATGTGTTTCAGGAGAAATAAACACGAATACAGAGGAGAGAATCAAAGAAAAAGAAAGCAAGTTTCTGAACCAGCCGAAATATCAGGTCATAGTATAATAAATTACGCACAGTAGCTTGATGACAAGTAATGAAGCCATTACATGAATTTAAACCACAACTATAGAGTAAGTGCCTGCTATTGCCAAGCATGAAGTATTTAACACGGAAATGCTTGTGCCATGAAATTACGTGAAAAATGAGACAAAATTATATATGAAGTATGCTTATAAGTATGATCATGTAAAAAATTTCCCCCAAATCTGTGCCTTGAGTTAAATAAATAATTGGAAGGAATACTTTGAACTGTGTGTTTATTTATTTCTCCTCCACAGTTTTTACATTTTTCAAATTCCTTTAATGAAGAAAAAATATTAAATTAAATGAATTTCTGACCTAGAAGAAGTGCTACCAGAAACCAAGTATCACGGTCAATTGTTCTAAATCAGTCCCAGGGGTGGGGCCAGATGAGGGATTCAGGTCACTTTCCATGGGCTTTGTTCTTACTCCCGATGATGTTGAGGGGGTGTACTTGGCTTATTTGTCTTAAACACAGGCTGAGCTCAGCACGGCTTGTCACATCCAGCATCGCTCGGATGATCCGACTGGCTGGGCTCCAGGGCCCTGAACTTGGCAACTCTCTTCCGTGCGCCATGTGAAATACTGTGTAGATGGTGTAGATGCTCTTGTTCTAGTGGCTGAAATTGTTCCTTGAGGAAGATAAAATACTTAAGATAAAAATATATATATAGCATTATGATCTGGCACATTTTCCCACAGTGCATAAAAACTTTTGCCTGGCTTCACCCTGAGCCTCTCCTTCCTACAGAGAATGTCTGCCCATGATACGTTTTGAATCCGAGTAGGGCCAGCCCCTGAACGCTTCTGAGCACGGCTGAGTCAAGCTGAGTTAAACTCACATGTTTATACGTGTTTTGATGAGGCTTGAGCTAGGATAGTAGGTGAGCGACAGATTCCGTACAGAAGGAAGTGTCTGCCACTCGTAAAGTGATAGTTTAGCATCTTCGAAGATGGAAGGTGCGTCCAAGATGGTCTTCCTTATGTCTGTCTGAATAACCTACACCATTAAGGAATATAAAAATAATGAAATTGCAGACGGGCGTATGGTTGACATGTGTTTATATATCTCATCTCACACAAAGCAGGGTCTGTTGCTCTGAGTCCAGCACAAGCAGCAGTAAACAATTCTGTCTAAATCTCCACTTTGGACAAATTTGACTTTCAGCGGCAGGAGACAGACAAGAGCATTCATACAAGCAAACAAGCAATAGGTATCAGAAGTCTGTGTGCTGGGAAGTGACCGTGGCTCTTTCAATTGGTTGTTGAGGAACATCTTGTATCCTGTACTAGAAAGTGGCATTTACGAATAAGAATGAACGAGTCAGTTACGCAGGGATCAGAGCTTTCCAGCCAGGTGGGATGGTTACTGGAAAAGCCACCCAGCAAGGGTAAACAAGATGTGTGAAAATTGTGCTCGATGCACCAAAAAAAAAAAAAAAAAAAAGAATCCCGTGCATTGAGGCTGGAGAAGTGCATATGGACGGGTGGTGCCGTGTGGACCCCAGTGAAGATCCGGCGTTTTCTTCTGAGTGCAATGGTGCCATTGCACAGTCTTAAGCAGGAGCACCGCAGCATATAGTTTTCATTTAAAGTTTCCTTCCGGTTTCTCTGTGGAACATGGATTGTCAGGAGGACGAGCCATCAGGAGATCCAGGCTGGCATCATCCGGGAAGGGTGTGGGGAGAAGTCCTCGGACAATGGATGTGTTTTCAGGCAGAGGAAACAGGATACTCTGACCATGGATGGTGCACATGGACAGAAAGGAATTCACGTGACTCAGGGTTTGGTCTGAGCACTGGGACAGAGGAGCTGCCACCTCGCCGTGTTGAGAAGCTGGGGGAAGTCTGTGGTGGTGGGAAGTGAGTCAGAAGCTCATTTGATCCAGATAGCCTGAGATTTCCACTAAACGTGCCAGTGGAAATGTCGAGCTGGCGGCTGCGTGGGTGAGTCTGAACTTTAGGGCCAGGTCAGGTTTAGAGATACAAAGAAGGCGCAGTCAACAGAAGGCCTTGTTATTTTTAAAAAGGAAAACACAGGTATGTCATGCAGCTGAGAATAATCTCGATAAGTAGATTATTAGAATAAGTAGAATAAGTAGAGCGGGACAGGGACCATGCCGGCTGGGGGCTTACATCCACGAGAAGGGACACGGTGGGGAGAGCATCAGACTCTCGAGAGTGGCTGAAATGTCTCCTGCATTTGTGACGGGGAAGTGAGCGGGCCTTGCCCTGCTGTCCAGCAGGAGAGATAAGGACCCGAGTTTTGAAGATGTCCCACTGGTCAAACCCCAGACAGTGGGCAGTGAGACGCCTCCCTCGGTGCCACTGTCCTGCTCCTCACTGCACAGTCCCCGAGACAGGAACGCGGCAGAGGGGATGTTCCCTCGGCCACGAGGGCATGCAGGTGCAGATGCTACCCTTACGTATGTACTGATTTTTCCTCCCTTCTCCCACAGAAGGGCCTTCAGGCATCACTCATGGAGAATTGAGTGTGTGTGACCTCCACAGAGGTCACAGTGGGTCTAGGAGACACCATGCTGAGGAGTGGGCAACTAGACCCTTACCCTGAAGGGTTGGCCTGTGCGCCGGGAGCTGGCAAGGGGATCTCAGGGGTGGCAGGGAGGGATCCTGCCAGGCACAGAGCCCCAGGCGGGTGGCAGCAGCATGGACACGGAGCTGTCTGGAGTTTCCCGCCACTTAGAGCAGAGGCTTTGTCCTCCGCCTTTCCCGGTGTCCTCTCTACTCCAGCCCAGAAGACTGGCCCAGCCAGGGAGTCCATGGGGTAGCCGGGCAGGTGATATGCCCTCCCCAAGGTCCACTTCCTGGGCCAGATCCAAGGCCAAGCCTGAGTGGAAGTGTGGACCATGACTGGAAATTCGAATTAGAATTTACTACACTGAGCTGAGCCTTTTTCTACCTGCAAATGACCAGAGAACTCCTGAGTCTACCTAAGACATTGAAGACAATTCATCTGAACGGTTGAAGGCAGTGGTTACAAGGAATAAAGCCCCTCCAACATGCTGCTGTTTCCCACCAGGTTGGGGTGGGCGGGGTCTGCATGGGGACCATGGGGAGCCCTCGGATGCCGCCTGTCTGGGGATTTGAGGAGACAGTGACAGGTAGGAGAAATCTAATGGGGAGGAGAAATGGATAAAAATCTAAATACAAATGAAGTGAAACAGACGCTTTCTCGCCAACACCTGCACCCACACCCCAGCACTGATTCCCCGCAGGGAGCACAGAGCTCTCGAAGCGGACTGGGGAATGGCAGGTGAGCAGCTTGGCCCGCCCTACCTGTGACACAGGTGCACCCTAAGAATCCTCACCTTTTGAATTGTATCTTGACCAACTAAAATAAAATTTAAGGCCAAACTGGAAGATATTTCTAGACATCATTTTACCATCTTCTCTAGTAGACCAATACCCAGCATACTGACCCAGAAAGCAGACATTTTTGACACTTTACCCCTCTATGTGATAGAATTATTTTTAGTAATAATCATAACATTAAATATAAAATAATAATGATGAGCAGAGAATATCACAGAGTGAAAATCACAAGCTTTAGTTCAGCTTCATGTATATCAAATCATGCTAAGAAAAAATAAGGAAGAAAAAAGTTATAGTACGAAAATTTTTAAAAACCCATAATAGCTTTTAAAAGCTTGGACTTTAATGTTTGGCTGACAGTCTGATATAATAATATTCCCTGTGAATAATTGTCTGGTAGTGAATAAATTAATTTTTATAAAACCAAAACATTACTAAAGGTGAAATGTAGGCAATTAAATCATGCCACTGGTTTAAGATTTTATATTTCTGGCTTCTAGTTTTGAAAGAAGCAATTAATAATTTTAAGACAATTAATTTAGATTTTAGATTCATTTTCTTATTTAGCGAAATATTCCCTGTCTGAACTAAAATTTGCATTTGCTAAATATAATAACTCAAATATAAACTGTTTCACTGTTTAAAATTCAGAACAGAAATACCCTGGTGTCCTCACAGAGGGACACGACTCACTTTCTCGTCTTCCGCGTCACGATGACCACACTGGCTGTTCATTTGGAATCTGCTCTTTAAATTCAGGGACACGCAGGATCTCAGGGCCTGGAGACTGTAGCGCGCACACAGGGAGCTGGAACCATTCGGAGCCGCTGGGGCCTCATCCTGAAGCCAGTGTGTGTAGCTGGGTCCCTGGTCGGGGCGGGTTAACCGCTGTGCGCACTGCAGGGTGGAGCAAAGGGGAGGTTGTAGAAATGAGCCAGTGTAAAGCTTACACACAGTAGCTGCTCAGAACACAAACCAAAAGAGATTTTCTTTCCCTAGGAAGGAGTAATGTGTTATTGGCAGTGCTTAGCCTTTCCAGGGCAGGATGATGACACAAAACAGACCAAGTTTTGCTCAATTTTGTTACTGCTTTTAAAATCCCAAAGACAGCGCGCCCACTCTCTGCTGGAATCTGGTGCCGTTCCCCTGCCTGCCCTGGGTGTGCCAAGACCTCCCGAGAGACCTCACGGCCTCTGATTTTCCTAGTCATTTAATTCCTCCTGGCATTTTACACGATGCTGCTCACGGAGTTACGCTTAAGTCATGGGAGAACACGAGGAAGGAACTTAGAGAAACTGGATGCTGAAGTGCATGGCGTTTCCCGTACCGCGCCCTGACAAGGCAGCCTCATCAGTATGGCCAGACAGCGCTTACTGCCCCCCTCTCCACGTCACGGGGAAATAAAATCACTTTTCAATTAGCGTGCGGTTTATATCCTCCTGCATACGGATGCTGTGTGTTTGTACCTCGCAAGGGCCACGTATTAACAATAGCAGAATACAGCTGTCAGGCAAATTGATGGGGGGAGGGGGATAGCATAATTTTAAAACGAATTACCCATTAACTGTATTTCTCCCACAAGCTTATCTGGAACACCAAACAACAGCTGTAGATAGAAGTACATTAATTAATACTGACTCAAGGAAACTCAGTTTTCAGGCCTCTATTGTATTTCTGAAGACAGGAAGTGCTCCAAATCCCTTACCTGAAATCCTTGAGGCCAGGTGTGTTTCAGAATTCTAAAATTTCAGATTTCAGGATGCAGAGCTATGCCCGCATTGTATAATAGGTTGTACAGTAAGTGTGCAGAGAAGCGCTCAGGAATCAAGCACAGTTTGTCTTCATTATTGGGAGGTTTCATGTTTATAAATTTTCCTACTGGATAAAATTTACTTGTAACTGCAAGGTCGACACTCACAGTGCTTTCTCGGTTATTCACAGACGTGCAGAGCAGCAAAAAAAAAAAAATTTTTTTTTGAGCCACCTGTGGTCCCCATGTTTCCAGCTGAAGTTGGACCCTCTGCCTTCCTGTTGCAGCTCAGACTGTGAACAAGTTTCCTTTACGCTGTCACGTTTCTTTGCATTTCTGTGCTTTCTGTTTGTGAAGCTGCTGTTCAAATGGCCCCCAAGTGTGGGGCTGAAGTGCTGCATGGTGTCCTAAGCACATGGGCTGTGACGTGCCTTCAGAGGAGACATGCGTGTGCTGGATACGCTTCCTTCAGGAGTATGTTACAGAGCTGAGTTCAAGGTTCATGAGCCTGCTATACATACTAAATACGTGTCTTTAAACAGAAACACATAAAGCAAGGTTGGTAGTGACTGCTTGATGAAAATGCTGTGATCAGAGGCTTGCAGGAACCCAGCCCTGTGCCTCCCCAGGAGCGGTGGTCTCGAATCTGCCGGTTCCATGCTCACGGTGACTTCATGGAGCAGCAGTACCCAGAATGACCAGAACCAGCTGTTTGTGGAGCTCTGGTCCGAGGAAGGTATGAATATTCACACGGTAGGAGAGAGAAAGACTTTAAATAGCCTGAGACTGGTTTAGGTCAGGCTTTACCATTACGTCATGCGTCCTTTAATGACGTCAATACATGCTGAGAACTGCTTCACTGGGCGATTTCGTTGTCGTGCCAACATCACAGAGTGTACTCACACAGCCCCAGACTGCATAGCCCGCTACCCGCCGGGGCTATTTGGTACACGACGGCTCCCAGGCTGTGCACCTGTGCAAGCATCTTACTGTACTGAATACTGCAGGCAATTGTAGCACAATGTAAGTATTTGTGCATCTGAACATAGAAAATGACAGCAAAAATACAGTTTTCTCATCTTATGGGACCACCATGGTGTATGTGGTCTGTGGTTGACCAAAACATCATTGTGCAGCACATAACTGCAATTTATTTCAGATTAAAGCAGGTGCTGCCACCGAAGGAGTTAAGAAAAAAAGTGTTGGCTTTCAAGCTTTCTGGATTTTGGAATTTCAGATAAAGGACTGTGATACTCTATTAGCTCGTATAAGTCCCTATAGTATCAACCTAATAAAATAGTGTGATTAATTCACATAGCGTGGTATATCTACATAGGAATGCTTCATTTCTTTAAATTTTTCATTAGTTACGTAAAACATTCTTACAATTATTTATATCATCCTTTTGTTTAACAAATCTGCTTTTATTAAATCATGAGAAAGTTTCCATTGAGCACTGGTGACTTATCACAGATTCCAAGATAGTAAAGCACAGAGCACATGAGAATTATTAAAGCCAGCTCTTGCTTTGCTGTGTGAACATGTGCGGGAAAGCGCAGAAATCTGAAGTCAGCAGACACTATTCAAATCCCTCCTAAGTTAACAGTTACGACTTCCCTTCCCATCAGATCTCTCATCAGAGCAGCTAATGAGTAGTAAATCGGTTGATTTGAGAGTCACCTCCTGTCTCTCTCCTGGCTGTCCCTCGGGGACAGCGCTAATGAGAAGTGAAATGACCAACACCGGGCAGCGGAGTTGGAGAGAGTTTGCAGAGAACGGCATCGACACCTGGGCTCCGAGTGACTAAACGCTGACTATAAACCACAGGAAATAGGAGATATATACATATATATGAATGATCTTTTTACATGTTAGGTTTATTTTAGCAGGAAATATGATAAATTTTCAAATCAAAAATAAAATGAGATAAATTCATATAATGTTTATTTGGAAATTAAGATCTAACACCATAAATGTAAAAGACATAAAATCTGCTTTTGCATATTGGTTGCTTGTTATAATTACCTTTAGCTGTGTAATATATAAAATATATATTCTTTATATATCTGTGTGTATAGAGAGAGAGAGCCTCTTAATTTAAGAGGTGGCAACTTCTTTGGCTACTTGAGAGCGCAGAAGACTTTAGAGAGAATTGAGAGTCCTTTCTCTTTTTTTGATGAATTTTATTATTTCTAGCTTTAAATGCATAGCTAGGATGGTAATTATTAGAACAATCATTTGTGAAGTAAATTATTTGAAATATTTTTATTGTTGGAAGCCTTTAATATACCAAGTCTTAGTAATTCGTATCATCAGTTAAAATTCAGCCCTAAACACACGAATGAATATGAGAATTTGCTTGTTACATGAGCACACAAATGAAGGAATTGTGACATGTGCTGTATTTTATACGGTATCTTCTAAATAGGTATTTTCTAAATAGGTATTTTCCTTTCCTTGGGGAAAACAGTATGTCTATTAATAATATATGAAATGACGACTCTGATTTTGAACACGATTCAGCATTTATTTGAACTTGGACAAATAAAAGCTGAATTGTCATAGACACACTGGTAAGTAATCTGAGCAGAATGGGAGAGATATCGGAGAATGTAAAGTTTGTCATTGAGTGTCTAAAGGTCATCCATTTCCTCGGTATAAGGAAAGTTCCAAACTGAGCGTGGTCTTCTTGTGCATGACATTGCTGTAAATCTCTGGTTTCCATGGCAACGCTGCAATAACCTGGCACACCTGCTCTCCTGCTTTTATGGTGGTATCTGCACCCTCACGAGACGGGGTGAGGGCTGGGAGGCCCCACTCTCCTGTGCTGTGGTTACTGCTGCTTCCATAAAAGCTCTACGTAGCCAGGGTTTCTTGCTCAGCTTTCTGGTCCCGGAGGCCGTGCAAGTGGTATTTCTTGGACTTTGGAAAATGATACCGCGTTTGCGTGGCCAATAGCCAAACACCAGCGTAGGACCGAGGTGCTGGGTCCGAGACCCAGCCACAGATGGTGACGTCTCTGTGAGCCCACACCTGTGAGTCCCACTGACATTGAGGAAGTGGAGAATTCAGAACAGTTGGAAAGAACATCAGGCAATTGCCCAACTACTAAATAGGGAGGCCGGGAGAGGAGACACTTTCTGCATGGCGGGTGTAGGATTCGGGCCACGGAACTTCACCGACATGACTGAGGCTGGAGCACAGAAAGTGGAGAGGAAACGTCTACAGCCGCCTGGGCTTTGGTGTAGACGGCTGCTGAGACCTCTAGCTCACTTTTTTCTTTTAAAGCAAGCCCCTTCTATTAACAAGTTCCTCTGCCTTTCTGAGTATAAATTTCTCAGTCATGTTCCTTTTCAAGGGAATAATGTGCAGTAAGTTGAGACACACGAGGGCCGTAGCTATTCATGCCCTGTTAGAACAGAGTGGTTTCTGCTGCTCTGATCCTCTGCGAGGTACACGCTTCCCGAGGGTGCTTCCCTGTGTCCCCGATGACAAAGCCAGGTACAGTGATCAACTCTCCCACTACTTCCCCAAGGAGTCGCAGTCTACTGGCTGTCTCCCAGCTCAAGCTGACCCGTGACACTACTGCCTTCGGTGTATCCGAGGAAGCTGGAAGACTCTTCTCACTGCCTGGGGGAGTCCCATTGCCAGGCTTAGTTAGAACACACTCTGCTGGACTTCGATGTCATTCACAATTTTTTGTCCCTCCCTTGGAATATCAGTCCCCATCCTTGGCCACACACCCCAATCACAGGAGTGGCGATGTGGCTCGTTTAAACCAATAGAAGGGGAGCAGAGGCACCCATGTGAGCAGGAGCTGGCCCAGCTCAGCCTGGGGGCTCCTTGCCCTCTCTCACAAGGAATCCACACCCCTGTGTGGGTCCTGGAGTAAAAGGCCATGCCATGTGGCCAGCCCGAGGTGGGTGACAGCCTTGCTCAGAGCCCCAGCCCACCTGCAGCTCTTGATTAAGGTAAGAAAAAAATGTGAGCCACTGAGATTTGGGGGATGTTTGTTACACAGAGAGTATGTGTAACTGATGTACACACTAAAGGGAAGAAGAGAGGATATCACTCTAGGTGAGGAAAAGAAGAGGGCAGAACTGTATAGAAAGAGTGAAGATGTGGGGAAATTTGCCAGTTTGCGATATCGAGTTTAGACACATAAAGTGGGAGGAAGAGGTCAAATGCAGGTGCAGGAAGGGAAGCATAAGCCTTTGACTGCCGGCACACATCTGATGGCTTTGCCGATGCCACCCGATGTTTCTTTGCAGACGCCGGTGATAGTTCTTCTCACAGGGCCTGGTCAGGTGCATATTTTAGTTCATGCCCATGCTGGTTAGTGTTGGTAGGGCAAGGGTTGGTGTGCCCTCTGGCCAGCCCTCTGCTCAGCCCCTGAGCTCAGAAGTGACAGGAAATGTAAGACAAGGTCCACACTAGGCCTGATGACACTAACCATAGTCTAGTAACACCATTGGGAATTTGTCACTTGGGTGTCTGAGTTCGCCTTTGGTGAACTGTGATTAGCGATACTGGTGACTATTACGTACTTTCTCGTTGCTTGTAGCACAACACGGTGGGTTTGTTGCAGGAAAGATGCAAAACTGAGTGGCCTTCATTATGTATTTAATAAAGCGCACCGAGCAGATATTCTTTCTTCTCTCCAGAAAATAGAACTTGAGAACATGGGCTTACATTTGTAGAGTTAGTTGAAGTTAATTATAAGAAATAACCCTTCTGGTATTTCTGGGAGAGTTTGCTGGGAAAAGTCAAGCACCTTATTTCCCATCAAATATTTAAGATTGGGAAGATTTAATTTTAATCCTACTCGATAGTGCTTGGGTCAAATATAAAATTATAACTTTTTTTTTTTAAAAAATCACTTCAAAAGATTTTTCTTTCATGAAGATTATCTGCTAGGCTTAAAAAAGAAACATGTCATTATTTGAGGAATCAGTCTATTGTTATATTCACTCCACAGCTTTGCTGAAGACCATTAACCTTGTCCCAGAGATTATCCACTTGTAACATTCACTGCTTCCCCTGGATCTTAGAGCAAAAGATGAGAAATTTCCTTCTGAGTTTCCTTTTCTCATGGTTTCTTTTAAAAAGAAAAGAATTTATTAAGAAGTAGAAGTGTCTTTTCCTTTAAATTAACAAAAATTAACTGCTAATAATGAGACACTACAGCCGAAGTCAAGTGTTGGAACACATCCTGAACATCCACGGTGGCTCAAAGTGGCTAAATACTACAGTTCTTGTAACTAACCAATAGATTTCCAGGTCCAGCTCCTATCCAAGTTCAAAGCCAGACAAGTTAAAGTTAATCAAGTACAAAACGGCTCAAATTAGGACATTTGAAATCGCTTTACAGACATAGGCGAGAGCCCTGAGGTGACCCTCCGGCCTGTCCCCACATCTGCTTCCCTCCCTCCCTCTGAGCTGCGTGGGAGAGAACTGTCAGAATCGCCCCCGCGGAGGCTGACTCTTGGGGGGCGCCCTGTCCCGCTCCCGCCGCCCACGCCCGTGGTGCCCGTGGCAGGGGCCAGCCACAGAGATGCAGTTCCACATGGACATTTCCACCGAAATGGATTATTTCAGCCTCGTTGGTCACAGATTCTGTAGTTTTCCAGTGATTCATCTTACTATTAATAATGTCAGAGAATTTTAGGCCCTTGAATTAAATAATGACAAATAGGGGCAGGGTGTGCGCCAGGCTGAGGCCACGCTGTTTATTTCAGCGCAGCACTGTCAGGCCTGATAAATCGGGTCCCTGGAATAGTTTATAAAGTACTGAATTGATGTGGCCATTGGTGAGGGAGAGAATTAATGTCACGAAATAGGCCAGCAACCCAGATTGGATGAAAGCTGAGGAAAGCCTTTTATGTCAGCGCTGTGTCTGTGCAGGAAATGGTGGCCGCAGGGGTGAGGGCGCCGCGGGGAACAATGCGCCCCTGTGATCTCGGGGCGGCAGGGCAGGGAGGGGGCAGGGGCCCGAGTGGCAGCGGGAGGGGCGGGGGCTGCTCATTTATAACCTAAGGCAGGAAGGACGCAGGGCGCGTGGCAGGCCGCAGGAGAGGAACGAGGCTGTTTAAGAGGGAGTGGAGGCCTCAGTTCTGCGTGGCTGTGCTTTCCAGCTTCTTGGAAGAGAACGGCATCCCCCAGGCCCCAGGAGTATGGACAGACCCTCCCCATGTCCCCCAGCCCAGGCTGGGCGCAGCACAGCCAGCCCATGCCAGCAGATGGCTTAAAAAAAACAGTTATCCTGGGATAATTACCTCGTTAGGTCATTATATAGAAAATAAAATTGATTTTTTTTTTTTTTTAGCACTTCTGTAACCAACAATATTTTTGGAAATGCTTAGATCACATGAGGAACAGGGGGCTTTGGAAATGTGCTAATTTGTAAGTCCTATTGAAACATTATTCCCATTATGAGTGGCATTTTCCTAAAATTTAAGCTTGGATTCCAATTTCTCTGATGTTGGAAAGGATCATTTTTTTCAATGTGTTTCTAGAGCTAGTGCAGGGCCTACCGAGGTCTCCCTCCTGGCTTCATTCCTTTAAGAGACTTTTACAAACGTTTCCCCGGACGGGATTGAGGCAGATCACCAAACTCAACCCCTCATGCTTTATACCTTCTCATGTCGCCATGGTGTTAATAAAAAGTGAGCAGTGCTACATTTTTACCCAAACACAGCATCCGGGGAGTCCCGGCCCCTGATGCGACGCTCCTTGTTGGAGAAGTTTCTTTTTCATGGGGGTTTTCACAAATGCCTGTGGGAAAACGGGAGACAGGACTCCTGCTGATGAATAACTTTGGAAAATGTGTGCTAGAAACGTCCATAGACAAACAGCCAGAAATCACTGGAAAACGACATACCACTAAATGTCGACGTATGCACTATTCGGCACCGGGGCAAGGTGGAATTTAGGGTTTCATGGAGGATTCTCTTTTTTGTTTGTTTTGTTTTATTGTCTTGTTTTGTTTTTATGGAGCAATTTTTAGGATTTGGGAGAATTTTAGGAAAGAGAGAGTCCTAGGTGGCTGGTGCCTCATTCCTCCTAAGATCTAGCGGGATACTCCCGGGAGACGCGCAGCCAGAGAGGGCCCCTGTGCGCGAAGCCGTGTCTTGCCTCGCTGCTGCGGTTGTGCTTTTTCTCAGTGCAAAGACCCCAAGGAGGCCAGGATGTTGCGGGGGAGGATCCTGATGGAAGATCAGCCCACGGGAGTCTGGATCCGAGTTTTCGTGTATGTGCCTTTCGACGTGCCTGAGGCAGGTCCCCACAAAGGCCCTGGGCTGGTCTGTGATTGCAGTGGGGGACGAGTGGGGATTTCGAGACACAGTTGGGAAGAAAGGGAGAGTAAGGACAGCGGACGTGGGATGACTAGTGCAGAGCTGTCTAAATGGGGAGTGATCGCGCATAGCCTGTGGGCGCCTTTGTGTGGCCCAACGAGGATAAAACGTGGCAGCAAGAACGGGGCCGTTAAGTGTAATGGACACGCCGTGTCAAGAGCAATAAACCGGAGCACGCACAGGCTCCGAGTGGCGCTTCCAGGAACACACCTAGACCCGCATCCAGCAGCAGTCCCGGGAGCACCAAGGCAGGGAAGGACGGCAGCCTGCTTGGCTCTGAGGAGGGAGCAGAAATATGCTCCCTTGATCTGACAAATTGAATCCCAGCTGTGTCTCCATTTATATGGTTTCTACTTTGATTGGATATCAAAAAAGTAGGAGGCACACCCCTCCCTCGGGGGAGTTAATAATTGAGAAGAGAGTCCAGATTTGCAGCTATAGGGCAACCACAGAGCTGGAAAGAAATGCCATATAAGGTAGGTAAGGATTTGTCATGTGGAGGAGTTGAGAAGCCTGAGGAAAGTCCTCTGGCCCTCAAATGTATTCTCTGTGCTAAATAAGAATAAAATCCAAACAGTGTCCCACAGCCAGAAAGGCCAGGCACGATGTGGGCACTGCCCTTGTCTCTTGCATGAAATCTCACCGTCCTTGTTCAAACGTTCACTGTGTGGACACCCTGTCAGTCTTCTCTCTGTTGCTCAGTGTGCTAAGATGCTTCCCACCACAGGGCCTTTGCACATGCTTCCATCCATGGGCTTTCAGCATTCTTCATCCCCACTCTTTAGGGGGCTTACTTTTTATCTTGGAAATATCATCTTAATATTGTCTCCCAAAGAAGCTGTTCCCCGCCCTCACTGTGTTTCTCAGGCCACCGAGAGAACACATCACTATCTGTAATGATTTTATTCCCTTTACCTGGTTTTTGCTTTTGGCTACAATGTAATATTGATGGGAAAATGTCTATTTTTGATTTTATTTTTTCATCTCTATAAAACTACGACTGAGAACAATGCCTGAAACATAGTAGCCATTCAGAAAATACCTGAAGTATCACGTCATTCCTCTTGCAAGATATGACACCATTTAGAGATTCAATTGGCCGCAGAGACATGACTTAAAAAGCACCTGCCAGGGAGCTACCAGGTACCTTTAGTGCTTCATGATGATTTGGTCCAGTCATCATTGCCTTCCTCTAAATGCTTTTTAGGACAGGAAGGTGAAATTAGGACACACAGAAAAAAAAAGTAGAATCGTGTACTTCTTGTAAAGGCCAGGATGGAAAACTACAATAAGACAGCATGAAAGCATCAGAGATCTCAGGGCAAAGGAGCCAGAACAGGAATGAAAGCCAGAAGGTGCCAGAGACTAACGGTGCTTTATTAAAACCTTGCCTGGGGACATTCCTTCTCCCTTCTCTCTTTCCATCTTCCGTGTGATTTTTTTTTTTAGAAGATGA
>NW_012155729.1:1741008-1742673 GCF_000956105.1 Propithecus coquereli | reverse complement strand
GCTGGTCTTGAACTCCTGAGCTCAAACAATCCGCCCGCCTCGGCCTCCCAGAGTGCTAGGATTACAGGCGTGAGCCACCGCGCCCGGCCTGTACCACATTTTCTTTATCGATTCATTCATCGATGGACACTTAGGTTGATTCCACATCTTTGCTATTGTGAATAGTGCTGTGATAAACATATGAGTGCAGGTGTCTTTTTGATATAATGGTTTCTTTTCCTTTGGGGAGATGCCTAGTAGTGGGATTACTATCAAATGGTAGTTCTACTTTTAGTTCTTTGAGAAATCTCCATACTGTTTTCCATAGAAATTGTAATCTACATTCCTGCCAACCGTGTATAAGTGTTCCCTTTTCTCTGCATCCTCACCAACTTCTATTATTTTTCATCTTTTTAATAATGGCCATTCTGACTGGTATAAGATGATATCTTCCCATGTGCAACTGAAAAGAATATATATTCTTCAATTGCTACAAAGTAGTGTTTATAAATTTCAATTATTTTAAGTTGGCTAATAGTGTTGCTTATATCCTTATAAAGTATAAAATTATTTATATCCTTACTGATACATAGTTCACTTTCTCTATTCAGTTATTGATAAAGGAGTGATAAAATCTCTAATTGTAACCATGGACTGATCTATTTCTCCCCTGAGGTCTGTTAGTTTTTGCTTAATGCATTGAAATGTTGCTACTGGATACATAAACGTTTAGGATTATTATATGTTCTCAATGAGTTGGCCCTTTTATCATTATATAAAATATGCCATTTTTATCTGTGGTAACAATCTTTGTCTTCAAGTTCACTATTCTTTAGTTTTCTGTATCCTACCTATTGTGAAGCCTGACCAGTAATTATTTTCTTTCAGATAATGATTTTTTTAGTTTTATTTTTCCTTTTGGTTGTTTTTATAGTTGTCATTTCTCTACTGAGATTCTCTATCCTTCCATTTAAATTCTAAGTAGAACGTAATAACTGTTTCACAGTAACATTTCTGACATAACTGGGTTTGTCTCTACTTGCTGTTTTTCTTTGTGGCTGTGGGTCAGTGTTTCCTGCTTACCTGGGAATTTTTGGTGGACAAAGACAATGTGGAAGCTACACTTTTAAGAGACTCTGGAGTTTTGTGCTTTCCTTTAGAGAGTGATTGGTTGCAAAAAGCAGTTCATTTATGGATGGATCCTGCATTCTTTAGAGGCTCATTTTTGTTTTGTTTCTGTTTGCTAAGATGGGTCTGGTGCAGCCCTCCCCCTGTGACGCGGCCTGTCTCTGGTTTCAGCCCAGTGCTCCGGTGTTAGGGGTGTCTCCGCTCTGGCTGGCGGGAACCCTGCCGAGTGGCGTTAGAAGCTCCATCCATCTCTCGGCTCCACAGGGGCTGCTCCTGCCAGGCTGCACAGGCCCCTCCCAGCACGTGTGCGCATGTGGCCCAGTGTGCTGCAAAGGCTCAAGGGACTCCGTGACTGTTTTCAGAGATTCTCTCTACGCAGCCCTTTTCTTTCTAATGCCACACCCCATAAATTCCGGTTGCCTCAGAAACCCCCAAACTCAGTCTCTGCCTCCTCAGCTCAGCGAGGTCTCCATGTCAAGCTGAAGACTATCTTACGATTGTTAACATCGCAGGAGGCTGGTCCTGCACGTTACTCCCAAATGTCTTTTTTTTTTTTTT
>NW_012155729.1:1728370-1730023 GCF_000956105.1 Propithecus coquereli | reverse complement strand
CTTTGATACATTTTTAGTTAATTTTTATACATGGTATCAGGTAATGGTCCAACTTCATTCTCTTGCATGTGGATATCCAGTTTTCTCAGCACCATTTGTTGAATATACCATCCTTCCCCCTTTGATCTTGGCACCCTTGTCAAAAATCATTTTACTGTACTTGTGAGGATTGATTTCTGTCCCTTAATTCTGTTCTTTGGTCTTTATGTTTCTCTTTATGCCAATGCCACACTGTTTTGATTACTGTAGCTTTGTAGTAAGTTTTAAAATCTGGAGCTGTGAGTCCTCTAGCTATATTTTTCTTTTCCACAGTTGTTTTAGCTATTCAGGGTTCCTTGAAATTCAATATGAATTTCAGGATTTTTTTTTTTCTGTAACAAATGTCATTGAGATTTTGATAGTATTGCATTAAATCTGTAGATAACTTTGCATAGTATTGATAGCTTTACAATATTAAATCTTTCAATCCATCAACATGGAATGTATTGCTGTTTATTTATGTTCCTTCAAATTTATTTCAGAAATATTCTATAGTTTTGATTGTACCAGTCTTTTACCACCTTGGTTAAATTAACTTCTGAGTATTTTCTTCTTTTTGATGCTATTGTGAATGAAAATGTTTTATGATCTCTTTTTCAGATTGTTCATTTTTAGAATACATAAATTAAACTGATTTTTGCATCTTGACTTTATATCTTATTACTTTGTTGATTTCACTCATTATCTCTAACAGATTCCCTATCCCCCCATGGAATTGTTAGGGCTTTCCACAGTTAAGATCATATCATCTGTGAAAAGAGATTATTTTACTTTTTTTCTTTCCAACTTGTATGCCTTTTATTTATTTTTCTTGCTTAATTGCTTTGGCTAGCACTTCCAGTTCTATGTTGACTAGAAGTGGTAAAAGTGGGCATCCTTTTTGTGTTCTCAATCTTAGAGGAAAAGATTTTCAGATGTTTTCTGTGAGTTTTTCATAGATGGCTTTTCTTATGCTGAGGTAGGTTCTTTCTATCTGTAGCTTGTTGAGTGTTTTTATTATGAAAGGGTGTTAAATTCTGTCAAATGCTTTTTTTGCGTCAATTGAGATAATCATGTGTTTTCTTTTCTTCATTTTGTAAATATGCTGTATGACTTGTTACCTTGATTGATTTTCATATGAGGAACCATCTTCGCATTCCAGGACCAAAGTCTTACTTGATCATGATGTATAATCCTTTATATATGCTGCTGAATTCAGTCAGCTAGTATTTTGCAGTGCAAATGTTGTCAGGTGGGGAGACAGATTCCTGATGCTTCCTGCTCTGCCACTGTCCCCTCCTTATTCTTACATCTCTTACTTTACAGTTTCCGCTGTCCTAAGAATACCTCTGGGTATAGAGAAAATAATCAAGGTTGGGGAAGACATTTTTTTTTTTAATGGTTTTAGCCAAGACCTTTGTAAACGTGCACATTCGTGTGTGTTGCATCAAGGGTAATTGTAGAATGTAGAGATGGGGAGGTATGCCTTCAGCTATTTAATCTCAGCTCCAGTTCCTAGAAATACATAATATGTATTTCTGGAAATTCTGAAATATATTCAACAAGTCTGAAATATGTGCAGATTAAACATAAATATCAAAGGAGAAAGGAAAACTACATAGATGCAATGACTCC
>NW_012155729.1:1726050-1728320 GCF_000956105.1 Propithecus coquereli | reverse complement strand
GGATTAAGGTAAGAATGTGGCTAGTACAGAAATTGGAGATATGACAATGGCAAGTTTAGATTTAATGTCCAAATTGGCCGAAAGTAGATAAACCTCAAAGATTCTGATTGACAAGACCTCACAACCAGCCTAATTTATTTTCATAGGTATTTAGGATTATCTTGCCTAAGTTTTCATTTCACACAAACGCAATGGTTCTGTAGTGGTGCAGAAACAAAGTTAACTTCAAAACCCCTCAACTGGTTTGCTCTCAGTAAAAATGTTAGTGGGGTTTAGACATTTTCCTAAAATTCCACACATGGGAGAGATACAAAGGCATGTGTGTATTGTTTAAAGTGAATAGAAGAAAAAACTGGGGGAAGGAGAGATTTGGGGGTTTAGATCTTTCTAGGTCTGGAGTTGGAGCCTCCACTGTGGATCACTCGCTCTCTGGGAGTTTGGCCGTGGCCTCCGCACGCTTCCAGCTGTTTCCTTGCCATGGCGTGTTACCAGGATAACGTGCACAGCTCATTTACCCCAGAGCATACCGTTTAAATCACACAGAGGATTAAAAGGATCTAGGATGAGTTACATAATACTTTTCGCTTTCTGCCTACACCACGCTGTCCTTGCCACGTGATCGTTTACTGACCTGACGGCACCACAGGGCCTGTTAAGATTTCAGCCCTGGCTACACGTCTTCCTGGCTAGCGGCGTCCCTGCCGCTCCTCCCCCACCCAAACCACGCAAGCTGGAGATGCTCGGGCCTCAGTTCCCTTTTTTACTTCACCCTCACACATGCGTCTTCAGTTAGCTAATACATTCCCACGGGATTAGAAATAGCCACTCACCAGCTCCCCCAAACTACAATCACATCCAGCCGGACGCCTCCCCTGACCCGAGCCTGTCCACGCGGCCGCCCACCTCGGCTGGGTTACGGGCATATGTATTAAAATCAACTCGCTCCAATCCACACCATGGGCTCCTCTTGCCCTCCCTGTCCTTCCTTTCTTCATCTTAATAAATGGCTTCTGCATGCACAGTCTCTCATGCCACACATTGGCATTTTCCCTGAAATATCCCTCTTCATCACCATGCTCATAAAAAATGTGTGTTTTTCTCGCTTCAGAATTTGTCTGGAATCCTCTGTTTTCACTTGAGTCTGAGCCACGCTGCCTCTCCTGCCTTCTTTCTGTTCCTGGCCCACGCAGGACTTTTGAACATGCTACTTCCTTTCGCTGAAATACTCTTCTGGCTTCTCCATTGGGAGGGAGAGGCTGGAACGTTTTGTTTTTAATTTAGCAAGCCACACTTCAGACAGACGCAGAAAAGAGTGACAGTGAACACTCCTGGAGTCCCTGGTCGGTGTAAGAGCAGACACACCGAGTCCCCGCCGCACCTGCCTGATACATGCACCCTCTCGCCTTTAGGTGACAACTCTCCTGGCGACAGTATTAATCATTCCATTGATTTCTTCATGTTTTCACCACATACTCACATCCCTAGGCCAGAAATTGCTTAGTTTTGCCTTTTGGACTGTATGGAAACAGAATATGCTGCATATATTTTTCTGCGATTTGCTTCTTTTAGGCAACATTTTGTTTCTGAGATGCATCCGTGTTTACGTATAGTTACATTAATAGTTCATTTATTTTCATTGCTCTTTTCTGTTCCATTGTGCAGTTATACTATAATTAATCTGCCCAGTCTACTATTAATGGATATTCATTGTCTCCTCACTTTTCTGGCCTGTTTTGAACAATGCTATTTATGAATATATTTGTGTACGTCTCCTAGGGTTATATCTTGGGATGAAACAAAAAATGATGCTCACCAAGGGAAGGGAAAGTCAATGCATGCTGCTGGATCATTCAGAATGCGTGTGTGTGTGCATGCATGTGTGGCTGTGATTGTGCATGTGTGTGTGTGCGTGTGTATGTATTGGGCTGGGGTGGGGGAACAGCTGTTGTCAGAGAAGATGATGGTGGTAACCATATTATAGAGGTTCTTGCAGGCCATTCTAAGGAGTTTTAATTCTAGCTTGAAGTAGTCTGGCACCTGCAAAAGTGCTCTAGGCTGGGCGTATAGACTTAAGAGTCACCAATGTGCAGACAGAATCGAAGTCCTGGCTCTAGATAATCTCCTAGGGACAGTCTATAGAGAAGGAAGGAAGCAGATTGGTCCATTTGCAGTTGATACCATGAGCATCTCTTGTGAAGACTCAAGTCCACTACACTTCCAGTGTGCATGGACAGAGAAAGGAGCAGTGATTTTATATTTTCAAATGGGCT
>NW_012155729.1:1724145-1726000 GCF_000956105.1 Propithecus coquereli | reverse complement strand
TAAGGCTTCCGGTCAGCAGCAGGTGATTAGTGGTTAAGTTTTGGGGGAGTCAAAAGTTACATATGGATTTTTGACTGTGCGGTGGTGAGTGCGCCAACCCTGTGTTGTTCAAGGGTCGACTACAATTTGTACTCTTTGCTATGTTAACACTTGCTGCGTGTCAATTTCCACATGTGCACAAAAGGCCTATTGCCATCCTGAAGGTGGGTTTTCAGCCTCCGTTTGCACTTCTGTCGGGTTTTCCTTTGTATATTCTGACATTTCCAGTTGTATACTCATTAGACTTGTTAGAACTTCTTTGCGGGTTCAACCCTCACCATTACTTACAGAGAAGCAGAAGGAAGTAGCAGTTCTGAATATGCGCTCTGAAGTCAACGGTTGCAGCCACGTAACCTTGAGTAAAATATCAAACCATTCAGTATCGATGTTTCTTCATTCACAAAATATCTTGTCCAAGGTAATGTTCTGAGATTCTTCCATGTTACTGAGTGAAGTACTTTGCTCCTTTTTAAAAAATCATACAGTAGTATTCAATTGTATAAATATACTACAATTCAATATTTTCTTGATAGATACTTGTACTGTTTCTAGTTTTTTGTTATCAGGAATGAAGCTGTGGTGAACGTTCTTCTCCAAGTCTTTTTGTGGACATGTGTTTTAGCTCCTCTTGGGTACACAGCTTACAGTGGAACTTCTGATTAATTTAGTACATATATGCATAACTGCCTGAGAAACTGCCGAACTGTTTTACAGAGCATCATTTCACACCCTTACCAGAAGTGCCTGAATGACACTTCCTGTCTAACTTTTTAATTGTAGCCATTCTAATGCTGCATTTGTCGTTATAATTTGCACTTGACTGATGATTAGTAATGTTGATCATCTTTGCATATGCTTATTCACCACCAAAATATCTCTTGTGAAGTATCTATCTGTTGAAGGCTTTTGCTCATCAAAATATGGCCAGAGGTAGGGGTCTAGTTTCATTCTTCTGCATGTGGATATCCAGTTTTCCCAGCACCATTTATTGAAGAGACTGTCCCTTCCCCACTATATGTTCTTGCCAACTTTGTCGAAGATAAGTTCACTATAGATGTGTGGATTTATTTATGGGTTCTCTACTCTGTTCCACTGGTCTATGTGTCTGTTTTTATGCCAATACCATGCTGTTTTGGTTACTACAGCTCTGTAGTGTAACTGAAGTCAGGCGATGCCATTCCTTCAGTTTTGTTCTTTTTGCTTTAATTGCAGTGCCTCATAACATTAATCGGGAAGTGTTCCACTTTCATCTACTCTCTGAAAGAGTTTAATAGGATTGGAAGGATTTCTTCCTCAAATGTTTAATAGAATTTACAAGCAAAGCCATGGAGGCCTGGAGTATTTTTTTGTAAAAAAGGTGTTTAATTACAAAGTCAGTTTCTTTACTAGGTGTACCTTTTCTATTTCATCATGAGATACTTTTGGTTGTGCCTTTCAAGGAATTTGTCCCTATTATCTAAGTTGTCAATTTACTACATAAACATGTTTATAATATCACCTTATTATTTTAAAATATATATGGAATTCATAGTAATGTTTCTTCTTTCACTCCTGATATTAGCGATTTGTGGCTTGGCTTTTTGTTTTCAAGGGGTCAATTTTTATTTTCACTGATTTTTCTCCATATTATTTGTTTTATTTTGTATTGATGTAAGTTTAAGAGGTGCAGTTTTGTTATGAGAATATATTGCATAGTGGCAAAATGTGGGCTTTTGGTGTATCCATCACGCGAGCAGCATACATTGTAGCATTACGTGATTTTTCTTCATCCACCTCCTCCCACCCCCTCACTTTTCTGAGTCTCCAACAACTAACA
>NW_012155729.1:1709229-1712000 GCF_000956105.1 Propithecus coquereli | reverse complement strand
TTCTGGAAGTGAAATTTCTGGCCCCGTGGATATAAATGTGAGGACTTTTGTGCACATGTTGCCGATGCCACTCCAGAAAGCTGGTCCCAGCTGGACCCCCGTTCCCAGGCAGGAGTGTGTGGATCTGGACTGGCTGGAGTGGAGAGCTCCACAGGTGTCCTCTCCGGCCAGGACCTGGGTTCCTGGAAAAGTCTGGAGGTCTTACTGTGCCCCCAGCCACTGCTCCATCTGCCCCGATGTCACTGTGCTCCAGAGAGGGCTTCTATTTGGTGCCTGTGACCCAGTCCTCTGTCTAATTCATTCTTTCATTCCTTACTCATTTGTCTTAGTCCACTAGGGCTGCTACAACAAAATGCCATAACTAAGTGGCTTACAAACAACACACACTGATTTCTGGCAGTTCTGGAGGCTGGAAGGCCAAGATCAAGGTGCGGCAGATTTGGCACATGGTGAGGGCTGCTTTGTGGTCCATGGAGGGCACCTTCTCACTGTGTCTTCACATGGTGGAAGGAGTGAGGCAGCTCACTGCTCCCTTGACAGAGTCACGAATCCCATTCATGGGCTCCACTTCATGAATAATCACCTCCCAAAGTCTTCACCTCCCCGTACCATCACCTTGGGGGTAAAGATTTCAACATATAAATTTGGGGGGGACATGAATATTCAGTATATAGCATCACTCTTTCAGCATGTATTTACCACATTCCCATTTGGGTTCAGGCAGTGCAGAAGGTGTTGGAAACACAATGGGTCAAATGTAGATGTGGGGTAGGGGAAAAATGGATGTTCACCCACACGCTGCATAAAGAAGTATGTGTGTGCCATTGGTCAGGGCCACCACTGAGGAACTCGCATGTTGATTCTGTGTGTCCTGAAGAGGCAGGTGTCTGTGCTGGAGACTTAGGGTAGCTTGAAGCCAGAACCGTGGCTCACTCACCTCTACAGAGTGGGTGTGCACCTGACGGGAGAATTAGGTTCCTAGTGCTCGGTGGCTTGGTGGAGAAGGAAGCCCAAGCCTTGGGAAGGGGAGGAGAAGAAAGAATCCAAAATGTGAGGAAAGGACAGGTACCAAGAAAGCTCTTGGGAGAAAATGTGCACTGGCCTTTTTGGTATTCTGTGCTATTTCTTCTATTTAAACATACTAAAAATTTTTTGCAAAGTGCAGAGTGATATGCCACCTTTTTAGAAAATTCTAGGGTACAGTGGAAATTGAAAATAAGAATACGCTTTGAGAACTCGACACAGTGGATGAGATGTGGATCATTTAGACCCTGAAAATGATTTCCAAATATGCATTGGTCTTGAGATGTTCATGTCTGGATGTTTTCAAAATTTAAAACATATTAGCATGTGTTTCTTCCCCAGGAGAATGACATTTCATAGAGATATTGTTAAGTGATTTTTCCAGGAATAACCCAGTCTAAGTAGCTCTCAAAATATCTTGTTCAATTGTGGTTTGAGCTTCAACATAATTGTTACAAGGACACTTCTAACTTCAAACTATTTGTCCTGAATCCTTGTTTGAATGAAAAGTTTAATCGATGTGTTGCTTGAGTTCCACTGGCCCACGCATACACCCGAGAGGCAAAGTTGAAAAGAAACAGGACAAATCTTACTAAGAAAAGCTATTTTTTAGTGCTAGATATTAAAAAAGAAAGAGAAAAAAAAAAAGGAAATAGGAATAGCTGTCGGCCTAAATGTGGTAGTAAAGTTTGCTAGCAAATGGTGCTCGGCAGAAAGTGTTCATAAGGAATGGATGAAGCTGGCAGGTTGTGGTTTGCAAATCACTGTCTGTTTAACCCTAAGAGCTATGACTCACCCTCTCATTAGAATAGCAAATTAAGAGGTTCACAGGGACAGCTCAGTTTGGCTTAGTCTAAGTCTTTTCTCAGAAAATGTGAAGATTAATATGATATAGAAATCAATATTTTTCAGCTACAGAGCATCTCACGTCTGGCACACTTCCTTCCTGCCTCCTTTTTGCTCTGGACGTCCCGATTCTATTCCTATAATCCTTAAATCCTCAGCTTATTCCCATCTCCATAGAAACACCTGCTGGTGTGATGGTTTTGATCAGTTGCAGGCTCATCCTCTATGGCTTCCACCAGCCAAATTCTTCTCAGCTTCCGCCCCTGTGACTGCAGGGCAGCGGGGCAGAGGTGGGAAGCCGGCTGCACAAAGCTTTCTCCACTCCCATTATCCCACTGTCTCCTTAGGGAGAAAAGTGCCTCTGATGTTTTCTTCTTTTGTGTCTTGGCAAGTGCTTAAGTGCTAACGGGAAGAGTCACTTTCGAAATACCTTACATAAATTTGGCCAGATCTCAATCTAGATATCGACCTACCTACCCACCTTCCCTCTCTCTTTCTGTCTCTCTCTTCAAAGTAAAGGAGTGCTCTCATTATTATTTTTTCAATTTTATTTTACTGTGGCAAAATACCCATAACACAAAATTTGCCATCTTAATCATTTTTAAGCGTACAGTAGTGTTCAGTAGAGTCGCGTTGTTGTAAAACAGATCTACAAAACTTTTCATGATACAAAACCGAAACTCTATATCCATTGAACAATAATTCTCCATTCCCCCTCCCCACAGACTCTGGCAACCACCATTCTACTTCCTTTTTTTAAATGTTTTATATTTATTTATTTCCCTCTACTTTCTGTCTCTATGATTGTGACTACTCTAGAAACCTCACATAAGTGGAATCAAACAGTATTTGTCTTCTTGTGACTGGTTTATATCACTTAGCATAATGTGCTCAGGTTCATC
>NW_012155729.1:1697127-1706234 GCF_000956105.1 Propithecus coquereli | reverse complement strand
GTAAATTTTTTTCCTCCCATGTAATTAAACATCACAGCTAAAGCTATTTAAAAGGCATAACGGCGTCAGTAAAAAATTTATTTCTTAATGTAGTTCTATCCACATGCTAACAAAACAAAGACAAAAACAAAAGCAAAAACAAAACAAAACAAAAAGCCCACAGGGTTTTGCTGATGTTGTAGTATTAGCTCTTGATTTTCAGACTGGGTGGGGTGATAATATGAATTTATGACCAAAGTTTCCTGGTTAAATTAGAAAATAAATACCGTTTCCTACATGCCAACACGTTTGGAGATGGATTTCATATGTGGTTCAGTTTGTACCTATTTGTGTGACTTGAAAAGCACAAATTTATCAATTTACCATGAATTGTTTCTATTTACCCCAAAATGTCTTTCCAACCAAACTGCCCAAAATTCTCATCAGTAGCATCACCATGGTGGGTCACAATAATTTATGTAGTTGATAGATATTAAAATGCAAATATTAATCAAGATGGAAGAATCCATTAACTAGTTATATGGAACTTGATTCATTTATAAGATTAGAGATTAGTGAGTAGGATGCGAGGAAATGAAAAATATCTTTGCTTCTCCAGGGAGGAACAGAGAGGAGAAGGTTGGTTCAGGGCACCAGAGAGCCTGCAGCAAGATGGGCGTGTGTGCATGTGTGTGCCAATGGCAGTGGGCTGATCCAAATCCCACAGGTTTTCATTTTTCTTAAGAACCAGACTCATCCATTACTTCTACTCACTGGGTGTTTGTGGGGCATGGGGTGAGTCCACATTTTAGTAACCCGATGAGTCCAGATTTTAGTAACCTTCACACAGGCTCTATGGGGCAGGCAAACTTTTCTGATAGTCCTGATTTGTTTTTTTTTTTCCTTCAGAGACATGAACTTAACCTGATTTTTCCCTGGGTCTTAAAGGAAACCCTATCAGTATCTTGAGGGGAACTGCATACACTGGGTCAGCATTCCATACCCTGAAAGGCCCGGCTGGGTGACGCTTCTACGGAGGGTTCAGTCACAAAACCAATGTAGAGGCTGCAAAGCAGATCTGCGCTGGGGCTTCCTGTTGACGCGTATTGTGGCAATCGCCTATATTGACCATATACAATTAGTCACATCTCGTTCTCTCGATGGAAGTTGATGGATACCGACCCGTGAGACCTCCCAGAGATCCTACTGCTTCCCAAACACAATCCCTTCCCGAGCCCACTCGGCTAAGGAGGCTCTAAATGAAAAGGCTGACGGTTGAAGCTAACACCACAAACTGAATTTCAAATACCTAATAAGATCCTGAAAATTACCTCAAGCTTTCAAATGTCACATACTGTAAAAATACAAATTAGGCCGCAAATGCAGCCCAGCCACGATTAACACCGTGATACGTCCAAATAATCAGGTTCTCCTCTGCGGAGTCTATTGACGGAGATTATTAGGAGCCATCGTTCACTAATCGTTATGTGACAGCTATTTCTGTCGCATTGATCTGCTCGGCCTTGCCTGTTCTGTCAGTGCTGCTCACGTGTTCTGAGACGGTGATGTTTTGCCCCACACAGAGGGAGCCCTTTCCGGACCTCTGACTGATGTCACCCTTTGCTGGTCACCATCCCTTGCACTCAGCTGGGCTTCCCCGTACATCAGGGAGCAGGGAAAATAAAACTGGATGGCTTTCACTTCCAATCACGTCTTGTCTAACCTCGCCCCGGCCAAGGCGTTATCAGGAAATAATGGATTTTTATCTGTGAAAGTGAAATAGGAGCTTTGAGATTTTCAAATTTAAAAATGTTCTCCTGCATTTTATGTGGTAAAGGGAAGGCTTTCTTTGATGGAAAGAGGAAAGTTTCATTTTATTCTCATGTAAAAGAGTTCTTTCAAGATAGAAAATCCAGTTAGTATTTATCCTAAGAAGGTGGCGCTCACTGTGCATGGAGGTTTTGTCAGAAAAGTTGAATACACAGTCCTAAATGTGTGGTTTTGGAAGGACGGGGGTCATGGCACCTGTTGCCCATGCAGAGCACCTGGGTCCCTTGCAGATGCACCCCAGAATTTTCTGTGTGGACTGCACTGAGCAGGAGGTGTGGTTCTCAGACCCGAGCTCTGTCTGTTTTAACAGCACGTCCTCATCCTTGGCTCTCACTGAGGGTCCCTGGGGAAGCGCAAACATCTTTAAATATGGACATCTCTTTTTCTGATTTTTTTTCTTACAACAACTCTCCCCCGAGATTAAACCCTTTTCTATGCCTCTAAACTCACTCCATGCAGAGCGAATGCTCCTTGGTTAGTGGCCAGTCCTGTTTCTCACTGTTCACGGAGGCCAGGGCGCCGCACTTCCTGCAGGCTCCTACCTAGGGAGCCGCTGGAGCGGTGGCAGTGAGGCTAGAATCTCTCAGGGTGTCGTCGTGGCTCCCCCTGCAGGTGACTAATCAAACCCAAACTTACTAACGTGGCGTTCCAAATCCTCAAGGCTTATACTCAAGCCGCCCATCCGGACATGCCCCGTGAGCCAGCCACTCTGAACACCTGGACTTCCTGCCTTCCTGCTGCTGAAGTTCTAACCCTCTCCAGGGAAAGCCATGTGTGCAATCCCCACATTTCAAAGTTTACCTGTCACTTGAGCCACAACCAGCTATCTCAGGATCTCAGCAATATCCTGATTTTTCTCATTCGCACAGCACATCTTACGTGTTACACAGACAGTACGTGTTTACCTGCACATCTTCTCGAGAACAGAGACCACGGCTTGGGTCATGTGTCCTCTAGGGCCTGCTTACTGCCTTGTAAGTGGTAACTGCCAAACGCTATTTTGAGTATGATTCATTATTAACAATTGGGAGAATACAAAAAAACTAAAGGCAAAAATATCACACCATCACCAATTACTCCATCACCTTTCTATAACCGTGAGAGCCACTGTTAATTGTTTGGTTTCTATTCCTCCCCCCTTTGGTGGCATATACATGGATATATTAATATTTTACTATATTAGAGATAACTAAGTATAATATGTACTGTCTTTTAGGGATTATTATTATGCTGACTTTATAAACTTTGAAAAATACATTAAAACCTAGAAAAGGAAATTCAAATTAAGCAGAATTGTACTTATCGGAAAGGAAGCCTCTGAGTGTTCCAGTGTAGCTCTTTCATACATAATACCACATAGCAATATCGACACCAACGTAAAAGCTAACACAGAGAAAGGGACGAGACTGGAACGGCAGAGGTATGAGAAGAGGCTTCTACTACAACATGTATTAGATTTTCTCCAGTTGAAAATGTGATCAGCTCATAGAGTGTAAATTTTAAACATACAAAATGATTACGCGATTTCTTTGCCAATGAGAGCAGCTGGTAAGATGCTCTTTGTTATCCGCGTTGGTGTGGAGAGACACCGTTGCCATATCTTCCCATCTCTGAATCACTCATCTTCCCAGTGAAGTGATACAGTGAGGTCAGTAACTTAGCCGTGGTCATAAAATGCTGCAGGGAAACAGTACTAGCCATTGTTTTAGGTGAGCTTAAAACATGGCAAGGTCTTATGTGCGTACCACCAGGCAAAGAAAGGTGAATTCACTTTTCTTAGAATCCAGCAGGCAGCAGCGCCAGAGCAGCGGGTCTCTCCAAGCCGTGCAGGGACCCCAGGCCACCAAGGCCCCCGAAAGCCCAGAATTCCTGGAGTGCTGACGGCGTGCCCTGTGCTCACACTACCTACAGAACTTCCAGCTATAACGTATCACCCATTTTGGGGGGTGGCCAAAATATATTTTCATGAAGGATATGTAGATGGAATATTCCTGCAATTTCACATGTCTGGGAATAATATTCTGTTTCATTCATTTTGAAATGATTGGATTATCATTGGGTATGTGATTGGCTCTTGATTGGATTATGCGATTCTTGGGTCTCCAATGTACCTTTCTGATGGTATGCTATTTCATTGCTTCTTGCATTTAGTATTTCAGAGAAGTTTAAGTTAGCTTGATTTTACTCCTTTCATAAAAATCTCCAAAAAAGCTGTTGCTGTACAGTGCTCATTTATAGTTGCAGGAACAAGAAATATGCATTTTTTAGAAAGATAAGTCATAAGTTTATACACATACAGCTGATTCACACTGAAGATTAGAAGGCTTTCCTCCTACTTCTTTGACATGGTATTGTAACTTTTTTCTCTTAACAGGAAAATTTTCTTCCTAATGGCATTAACATAATTACTCATTTGTTTATCCGAAGAGTTTTTAAATAACATTCTAACTAGTCTCCAAATAACGCTACTATTGGTATTGCCGGTCAGGATACTGAATGAACTTCATGAATTCTTCATGGTTCTTTGTGTGCTGTTATCACGCCAGGGATGTGCAGTTAGAACACTGCGTTGTGAAGTCAGTGGCAGTGCCTCTCTTCGAGGTTAAACTTCCTACCTGAAATACATTGCTCAATTGTTTCAATCTATGTTCGATTTTTTAAGATATTGCTTAAGCGTATTTTTCCTTTATTTGATTTAATTTGATTTTTTAAAATCATGTAACATTTTTACATGTTTCCATATTCAACATTATAAATCAAGATAAATCTAGTTTCCTTCCCATTCTTACCTTCCCTCCCCCAGAGGCAACCCTTTTAAGTTAATTTCTCGGTTTTTTGGTTTTTTTTTTTTTCTGATTATTGCTTCTTTTGTAAAGAAGTTAACTACTTTGTGGCAAACAACAAGAGCTCAACGATGGTTAGTTGCTCTCACTCCTTTACTTATTGTACAGACGAGTCCACAGAGGCCCGCGAACGTGGAGTCATTGTCTCAGTCCTGTGGTGGTCCAGCCAGTGCCCAGGTGGTGCCCCGCTTCTGGACCCCACATCCAGACCTTCCCCCAGGTGCAAGTCTCTGCTCCCTGGCCGGGCAGGTGCTGTTGACTCTCTTGTTTCTGGTGGCCTCGGGCCCAAGCTTGCTGAGTGTGAGTGACTCCATGGTCTCTCTGATCGCAGTAATCCAGTATTTCCTCTTTCGGTTCACATGCAAACCTACATGATTTCTATGACAAGTAATGAGTGGGTGAACATTTCTTGTAACATTCTATTTCACATATATTTGATATGTAGAAATAGAGAGTGGAAATTGCTCTGAACTAAGTTCAAGCCTGAAAATTGGTCATTTTTGACAGTTGAGTTAACTTCAGCTCACGGCTTTGGTTAATAAATCGTCTTCAACTCTTGACAGACAGGAGAAAGCTGCCATTGTACCACATAACAACCTTTGGTAATTGCGTTTTCCTACCTGCTGTAACTCTGCTCTCCCTGGTCCGCGAAGAAAAGATAATACGTGATATTGCTTTTCCCATCTTTCCGCAGGGCAAGGTGACCTTTTATGACATGATCTCCAAATTAATTTCATAGTCAGATGGCAGAGTCACAAAGGCTTTTTATCTCTATCTCTTCCTTTGTTTTTTCCTGTTTTATTCCCTTCTCTCTTTCTTGAAATTAAGGTATAACAGTAGTCCATGTTTGTAATTAATAAATGGCATTTTTCTGCAAAATATTCTAACCTGCTCATTTGTACCTGAGGAAATTTAGCACTAGATTCTTACAGTGTATTTCCAACCCATGTGAATTTTAAAGAGTAAGTATAAAGATGGTTCCATTGGTCTGATGTTACAACTCAATCACACACACCGAACTTGCTCCACGTCTGGGTCCTTCCTCTCTGCCATCCTCGTCTTCCTCATGCCCAGCCCACCCCGAGAGACCTGCCTTCTAATTATGTTTCCATACGCTGTAACATTTGCATTGATCATTCTCCTATTACCACTCCTTTCAGTCCTCTGTTTCACTTTGCCCTCCCCCCACCCCATGATTCTAACTTTAATTAATCTGAGAGTACGGACTTGAATTTATGTAGGTATTTTTTTTGTTGTTCTGTTTTCCTTGGGAAGTCATCACCTACCTCTCGTTATTTTCTCATTCTCCATTTTATTTATTTCCATTTATTTTTTATAGTGTGCATAGATCCCATGATAGCCCCTTTCCAGTTATCCCAGGGAAGGGACGTTGTTACTCCTGTTCCTGGCTTAGGCATCCTGTTGTTTGCAGGAGGTGTGGGTCGCACAGGATGTGCGTGGGGACTGTAGAAGTGCCAACTGGGTGTTTCCCTCCGCGCGCTGGGATCACCAGATCCCCATGTGTCTGTCCCACCAGGCCTAAGTGCTATAAGTACCGTATCCAACATGAGATCACCACTTTCCATGCACACCAGGACCACACTGATGCGGCCACCACGACACCTCCTACATCGGTTATTCCAGCAGTCTCTACCCCGTCTTCCATTCCTCTCTGCCTGCTTCAGTCAGCACGATGCTTCTAAACATAGGCCAGAACACACTGCCCTCAGGCCCAAAATCTTTTAAAAGTTTATACTGTTCCAAGGATCTAGTCCAGTTCAAACCCTTCAACGTGGACTGGAAGGCTCTTTTTTTTTTTTTTTTTTTTTTTTGAGATTGAGACAGAGTCTCATTCTGTTGCCTGGGCTAGAGTACCATGGTGTCAGCCTAGCTCACTGCAGCCTCAAACTTCTGGGCTCAAACAATCCTCCTGCCTCAGCCTCCAGAGTAGCTGGGACTACAGGCCTGCACCACCATGCCCTGCTAATTTGTTCTATTTTTAGTTGCCCAGCTAATTTCTTTCTATTATTTAGTAGAGACAGGGTCTCGTTCTTGCTGAGGCTGGTCTCGAACTCCTGACCTCAAGCAATCCTCCCGCCTCAGCCTCCCAGAGTGCTAGGATTACAGGTGTGAGCCATTGCGCCTGGCCCCAGCAAGACTCCTTTTGGTTCTTGCACTGCTGATTTCTCCAGAGTCATCCACCACATCTCCTGCCATCTCATAAACACCCCACGCCTCTCTGTGCCAGGTGAAGCTCTCTCTGTTCCTCAGAGGCCTCGAGCTTGCACAGGCTTCTGGGCCTTTGCACATTCTGTTCTCATTGTCTGGAAATGTTCCCCCAACATGGTCTTTCCCTCCTGCTTCTCCTGAGACCAGCTCCTGCCTCTCTGGGAAGGTTCATCTGACCCAAATCAACATCTCTCCTATACGCTCCTGCCTCCCCTTTATTGAATCTAACAGGTTATAGAATTAGAACTTGCTTGATGTTTGTCTTTCATATTAGAAAAGCTTGGTGAGGGCTGGGTGTGTATCTGTCTTTTTCTCTGCACCAAATACTCAGTTATAACAAACGTCTCTGTCACAGGCAGATGTGGGCAGTAGCAAGAGGTGACCTGAGTAGCCAAGCAGGGGCCAGATCACAGAAGCCCTGTGTGTCGTGTTGTAGATTTGTAGGTTTTATTCTACACAGGATGCCACTGAGAGCTTTAAGCAAAAGAATAGCATGAGTGGGTTTTCATTCTGTGAATGTCTTTACAGCATCCTTGTTAAGAATACATTCGAGCAAAATGAAGGCCTGGGGATACCTGTGAACAGAGCACTATCATGCCGTCTGCATGGAGGGTGCGGCTCTGGGGTGCACAGTGAGGACGGGGGAGTTGAGAGATATCAGGAAGCAGGATTCGGAGAGCTTGACCGTCAGCAGCATGTGGGGGCTAAAGTAGGGGGAGAAATCCGCAGGGCTCTCCGCCTCCCAGCTTGGGGGCTGCGGGGAGAGACGTCGTGCACCAAGACGGGGAATGTGGGTGGAGAGGGAACATTGGGGGTACGGTGGCCTCTTCAGGAGGGGCTGTGAAGACGCGGACTGGTGTATGGTGAGGGTATATGGTGTATGGTGAAGGACATGCCGGGGAGGTGGGGAAGCAGTGGAGGCAGAGGTTGTGAATGGGTTTGATTCCTGGCCCCACCTCTCACCAGCCGTCTGCCCTCTGCATGATGATTAACCACTGCAAGCCTCAGTTCCTTCTTCTGCATAACGGGCATAATAATAACAACAACAACAATAGTAATAATACCACCTCATCCACAGGAAAGATTACTGATAGAAACAATGACACGTGCAAAGGCTATTGACACGTCCATGTCTAGTGATCGTAAGTGCTCAGGAAAGCTAATGACTGTGAACTGACGCTGAAGATACAGGCTTAGTGTCACCAGTGGAGGGGTGACAGTTGTAGCAATGGGAGTGGATGAGAAAACTTAGCCAAGATGTAAAAATAAGAGCGTCGATGAGAATTCTGTGGGGACGATAAGATGTAAGGGGAAAGTGTGACGAGAGAGGTCGACGAGGGAGATTGATCGTAGTTCTCACTAACGCTGAGACAACCTGGAGACCCCAGGACAGAACCGCTGGGGGCAGGGGGTCTGAGCTGCAGAAAAGCTCCTGGGATAGAGGCAGGAGGGGAAGATGGAAAGACAGCCCAGGGTTCAGGATTCAGCAGCGTGGAGGCGAGTTTGATAGGAGCAGGAAGACGGAAGAATTGGATGGGCCAGAGATTATATACGATGATGGAAAACAAAGGGTACATTTACCAGATGGGGGTTTTGGGGTGATCTGAAGGTCTCTTCTGTAGGCTGGGGGCTGCAGGGCTGCTTGGCAAAGCCCCACCAGCCAAAAAACAACACACTTTTAGATTTTCCCATTTTTACCAGGTGGCTACACCTTCACTTTGAAATAGCCTCCTTGCAGTCTATAATGTCACCGCGAACTTGTGTGGCCGTTTTCCTGCTATTTGTTTTGTGGAAATAAGCTTTCTCCTTACGTGTCAGCCTCATTTCTCTCTTGTGGACTGATGCTGTCCGCGTAGCTAGTCAGGGTGGAAAAAGACACACATGTGAAGGTGTTTGCTGTGAAAGTCTACAAGCGGGCGTCCGGGAATTCTTTCAAACACCCAAATCAATGTTTAATAACCAATTTACTAAGAGCTACATTGAGATTCTACATGTTTTATCTTATAGTTATACTTCTCATGACTTTAAGGGAGCTAAAATGATTTATTTAGTCAATAACTGTACTTTGAAACACTGGTCTTTCAAATAAAATAAATTGATTAGATTGATAAAAACTGTCATTTTTTATTTGAAAACTTAAAATATCTCTCTTATTCTAATCATCTCCACTTGGGTAATAAGCTCAAGTTTTTTAAAAAATGAAATTTTAGAGAAAATATGATTGCA
>NW_012155729.1:1696438-1697077 GCF_000956105.1 Propithecus coquereli | reverse complement strand
CTGTTATACTTATATTCTTTTAATGCTTAATCATGACATTTAAACATGCATCTTTAAACACGTGTAAAAGTGGGCACCAACGCACCCAGGGTCACACGTGGAATGGAGCGGGGTTTATTGGGTGAAGGCACAGTGGGGAAGGAGCAGAGCCCACCGTCCCTCCTTCCTCCCCAACCAAAGAGCAAGTCTTGGGTCCAACACAGCTGACACAGAAAGACTCCTGGAAGAGGGACCCCAAGCTCCTCATGCAAGTGCGGACGGGTCAGTAAATCGTTCATGTGACCACCCTGACTCCTGCACAGCCCCAGTAAGAATCAGGAGATTTTGAGTTAGCTAGAACGGAGAAGTTGTGGTCAGGATTAGGAAATCATGTTGAAGACAAAAGTGACTATGGATAGAGAGCAATTTACACTGAATTGAGAAGAGGTACTTGGACACCTCAGTGGAACAGGGTCGCTGAAAATGCCTTTCTAAGTCATATGAAAATATTTGTGGATACTTAGAAATGAACATGTCAGAATATAGAAGTTCTTGTTTAGGACAAATTTCTTTAAAAAATAGCTCATAGGTGTGTAGACATGAAAATTTGGAAGGTTATCACTCACATTTTGGCAAGATTCCTGAAATTTCACAAATCTA
>NW_012155729.1:1694473-1696388 GCF_000956105.1 Propithecus coquereli | reverse complement strand
CTTTTGAAGAAAGATTCAGCGTTATCATTTGCATAGTTGTGTCAGAGTGTATATATGTAATATATAAATATCGATATTTAAAATTGAATTAATGACACTTTGACACATAACTATGTGTATATCTCATACATTTATGATATATGTGTATATATCATATACATTACATACATACACACATACGGAATACATGCACATACTGCTCTCATCGATTTTTAAATTTTTTTTTAGGAACATGTTCACAGGCAAATTATCACACTAATCATTAACTTACTTTTCATTTAATTGTGATTAAATTAATTCATATGGCAAAAGGCAGCTTTAAATGGGTTAGGATTGTATTTGAAGACACTTCAAAAGGGAATGCAGAAAATATATTCTCAAAAAAATTTCTTTCCGGCCCATGCATTTTCTTGTCTATGAGGGTCTCTGACCCCCCACAAGCTGGGTCACCCCCATTAACCTTACCGTGTTGCATGGCAACCACATTATGCACAGGGAGATTTCTGAAGCCAGCTGTGCACTATAGTGGACTTTCAACTGGGCGTCTTCTTTCCTTATCTGTGTGACCACATTTACTGAGTTTTCTCACAAAGCGGCAGGGCGAGATGAGAGGCGGGGGTACAACAGTGACACATTTCATTGCTGCTTAATGGCCTCATGGAGAAGTTCCTCTCAAGAAAGTATCTTCACAGCTGGCTAAAATGCAGACATGGGCTGGGGTGAGGATTTTCATTATTGTTGCCACTTTTGAGATCCACTGTCACTTTTTAAGATGACTTATTATAAGAAACATTTATTTTACATTTGGAGAGGCTGATAAATTGTGTATAAGTCAAGTTTCTGTCAACTGACTTACTTTAAATTTCTATGGAAACCTCGCTCTTTGAAGTGCAGGCTTCTTTAAAATGACCTGTCATTAAATACAAACCTCACCCTTTGCTATGCGTTTGTTTGGTTTAGATATGCACATGTCAAAAAGATGGAACCAAGTACTGTTTGTTTATTCTGATCTATCTTAGAAAATTAGCTTTAAAATGTGGTTTGATAAGATTTCAGGACCCACTGAGAGGGCCCGAGAAGCTGGACCCTGCTCTGACCACTTCTCCCTGACAGCAATTTCCACTCTGGCAGAGGCGTGAGGGTGGCGGCTCAAGGGTGGGGGCTAGGCCGTTTGACCACCACACTAACTCCCCGCTCGCTCTCCTGCGATTCACTTTAATGCTCACCACCAACTCGCCTCCCTCCTGTTTTGAATTTGTTTTCCAATAAAGAAAAGGCATAAAAAGACTCCTCTAATGGCTCTGATTTGCTAATAATGGGTTTTGTTCGAAACAGAAATTGGCCCTGCAGAGGGGGCGACCCCTATTCTTCTCCTCCCAGCGCGCCGTGGTGCGGCAGTGGCCCCATTTGTTACCCGGGCTCACTTCACCGGGAGAGGTAATTACAGTTAAAATTAAACTCTATGGACTGTGTCCCTCTGCCTTTCTGCCGCACGGTGCGCGGGGAGGCTGGTTCCTGTGTGTTCACCTCTTGTTTAGAAGATTCATGTTTATCTAATGTGAAGTCAATATTATTGTCGGGGAAAGAGTTAGGGGTTGCTAACGATCTATCAGGGGTGCGCCTCCGCGGCCCTGGTCACGCTCTGCTGGCTCAGAAACCACTTAGCGGCTCTCAAGGCCCATCTCCGTTCACCCACCATTTATCTCATCTGAAAATGTTCAACCGTGGGATAGTCCACAGCATTTAATAATGGTGCAGCTGAAACACTGCAAGAGAGTACTGAAGTGACAGGAGGTGGCCGGAACCAGCAGCGCTGCCATCCTGTGCCCAGGCCCAGGGCTCTCCTCTGGCCAGACATGGATTTGGGAATGGCCGCCGTGGGGTGGGTGCTGGGGGTGGCCAGCAGGAGGGGTCC
>NW_012155729.1:1690427-1692668 GCF_000956105.1 Propithecus coquereli | reverse complement strand
TGATTGCAGCTTATGACAATTAAAGGTATAAGGAATAGCACACTGGATTATCAGGGAAAAGTAATTCATTCAAGCTGAAATCTACCAGTTATCAGCTGTTTATTGAGGTTGCATTAACTTCTCTGAATCTCCTTTTTCCTCTCTCATGAAATAAGTAGGTTAAATTAGATGCTATTTAAGACCCTTTCTGGTGCCTTGCTGTATTTCTCGAAAAATAAACAGCAATGTGGTTTGAATTTACAAAACTAGCTCACTAAATTTGGGGTTGTGAAACTTAGAAGACACCTTATTAAGTATGAACGATGTGAATTTAAGGCCAAAAATGGTAGTCCTATTTTGCAAAATGAGTAACAACCTTGGGAAACTCATTATTTCCACATATGATCGTATTTTCTCCATCTTTCCTGGGGTACCTGCTAGTGTGATAGTAAAATAAAAATAAAAAGCTCAAATTCACAAGGACAGAACAAACACAAGAAGAGAGGTCGTGGTAATAAATTTCAGCTCGGCTGGTGGAAGGAGGTAACTGTGTCTGCAAAGAGGAGAAAACTAAACCCCAAGCTCCTGCGTGGTGGGGTGTTAAAAACAATTGAGAGGCCTCACCAACAGAACCCCACGCTGTCTGGGGGGTGGCGGGGCAGACAGAGACTGGTAGGTTATGCTTTAGAGAAACTGAATGGAGATGCTCAGAGTCATGAAAACTTGTGTAGCAGATGGGGCCTCCAGCCGCCTTCCCCACTGTAAGCCTCAGTTTCCTCTTCTGCATCATGGGCAAAATATCAGTGCCTCGTCTACAGGGAAGATTATGGATTAAAGGGGATGATATGTACAAAGGATTCAGCCATGTCTGGCAATAGTAAGTGACCAAAAAGGCTAATTACTATTAACATTAACTGATGCTGGAGATATTTATCCAGCACCATCCAGCAGTCAAGCAAATGTTCCTCCAGGAGGAGATTGTAGAGATTCTTCTCTGTAGAAAGCTCTGAACGGCCCCAGGGAGAAATTCCAGTACTATCTATTGAAATGCCCCCGACCGGGCTCACACTCCTCAACCTACCCACAAAGCCCAGAAGTTCAAAAAGCTGTGCCACATATACAGACCATCTGACCAAGGGTTAGTATTGAATAGACAGCCAAAGGTGACCAGACGTGAAAAGACTGTTTCCAAACATGAAAGGGAAAGCCCAAATTAAACGGAGAAAGAAACCCGCAGGACGCAGAGATTATAAAGGGAGAAGAGAACCCTAAAATTTTTATGCTCAGAAAAATGAGATGAACAAGATGCTATAAAATAAAAGAACAATCAGAAGATAAGAAATATCTCTTGGGCATTTAAAATATGATAGAGAAAATAAAAGGAAATCAGAATAAAAGATGGAAGATAAAGACAAAGAAATCTCTCATACAGTAAATAAAAGAGATAAAAAGTAGAAAATTAGAGGAGCAGTGCAGAAGTCCAAGTTCTAACTAATGGTAATTCCAGAAAAAGTGAAACAAGAAAAGGGACAGAAAAGACATGATTAAAGTTTAATACAAGAACTTAGTGTCAAGAACCTGAGTTTTCAAACCTGAAAGGGCCCAGTGAGTACTCAGCACATTGGAAGAAAAAGAGACCAACTAATTATAAATAATTATGAAATGTTAGAGCTTCATTGGTGAACAGAATATGCTCAAAGCTTCTAGGGAGACTTTAGTGTTGGAGAAGAGCCCACACAAATGCATAGGAATCAGCATGGAATTGGACATCCCAGAATTAATTTTGGATTCTATAAATGAAGGACTTTTAATCAAGAATTCTATACCCACTTAACTATCATTATGTGATATAGCATGGGAAATGGATAAAGGTATTTTAAAGTTGCCAAGACTAACCAATTTACTTTCATTCACTTTTTCTTAGGAACCTGCTGAATTATTTGTTTCAGAAATAATGCACATTGATCCATGAAAAACTTGGAAAGAATGGCTCTTACTCAGGAGGGCAGCAGCAGCCACGCCCGGGGTAAGACCCGTCTGGCACCTGCAAGTCCTAGCTAGAGAGAAGGAAGAAACCACACGGAATCAATCAATTTTCTGATATACCTGAGTATTTGGGAAAATATTGATAAGCTTGGGCTACTCTGATGGGAAAAAAATAACATGTGTATAGAAGACTCAGCAAATAAAAAATAGGAGGCAATTCTTAACTTTGGGAAGAAAAAAAGTTGTAAGAAATCAAATATAATCATAGGTCACCAC
>NW_012155729.1:1666173-1686602 GCF_000956105.1 Propithecus coquereli | reverse complement strand
ACAGGCGGATGATGCTCAAAGCCATTAGAGCTGGAGAGAATTTAGCCAGAAAAGGCCAAAAGCCCCAAGCTGAAACCTGACACCTGAAGTTGGAGGGGAGCAGACCCACCTCCAAAGGAGGCTGAGGACGCAAGCCCCTCCCCACCAGGGCCCAGCGCCCTGCTTGGAGGACTCTGTCACCCCCTCTCTGGAGGGTTTGTGCCAGGGCTGAGTAACAGCATGTGGGATGGGGCCACCACTCGCCTGGCCCCCTGGGATACGGGGCCCGCCCCTTTCACTCATCCTAGCCTGAAAGTAACTCTCCTCTGCGCCATCCTGCCTTCCATTTCCGACACAAACACAGACAACACACATCTTCCAAGGCGGAGCAGCCTGTGAGCTCCCGTTTCCCAGGAACAGGGACCCTGCTTTATGGCCAATTGTCAGTTGGTGTCCTGAGGCTCCCGTGTGCTGGGAGAAGTTATCTGATATTGATTTCTCTGGACGGTTAATTAATCTCACTCCCTCCTTGAGGGATCCAGTATCCCATTTTTTTCTAACTAGTGTTTGTTTCTCATGAACCTTTGGGGAAATGGGGCTTCTGTGTGTAGAGTGACACTCACTTCCCTGGGAACCCAGCATGAACTGTTTTGGGAGAACTGCTGGACACACAAAGCCTGGGGACAGAGGCCACAGGCACTCTTTGGGTTTGCACCACTTCCCACCGGAGCTAGGAAGTGCAGGAGCAAGGGGAACGGAGGGTTCCCAAGGGCTTTCTTGGACCCAGCGGTCATCCTACAAGCAGGAGACCTCAGCAGTCTTGCTGACATAAGAGAGATATGAGAGAAGATGGTTTGTGGACAGATTGTGAGGAATATTCAACGAAAGGACAACTGCAAGAAACCCCTTCCCTTTCTTTTTTCAAATAGAAGATAAGGCGGGAGCTCTAAGCAGGAAACCCCCCTTACGGAGGGGAGCAGACAGGATGGTAGGGGCAGGGAAAGCAGGACAGGGAAAGAGAGTGCACGGGGAGTGGGAGAAACAGGAAGGAAGGACGCGAGGGAAAGAGCAGACAGGTCTTTAGGGAAAAGAGTCCCCAGCAAGTCAGGCACGTGAACCAGTCCTCCCACGTGGCCGCCGAGCTCCAGAGAGCTGCCCGATGGCTCACGGTGAGTCCTGCAGCGCTGGCCACCGGAAGATGGCCACCCGCATGTGCACTGCTGGGGAGATTCCAGCCCTGTCCCCGCCACCTCCCCGGTGCAGCTCTGCGCCTTGTGCATTAATCATCCACGCATGGCGCTGCCCGTTTAATCACTTGGCAATTATCTGGCTTATATCTTCTGTTTTCATCTCCTAAACAAGACTTGCCTCATCAGATCTTAAAATTGCATTTGACATGGTAACGAAGACTTGAATTATTTGTTCCCTACAAATGTAATTATTTACCATGTAATTCTCAGGAAGACACAGCTTCCAAGTGTTCATATAGAATTTACTGTGCGATTATCAGCCGCGCCGCCACCCTGCCTTGTCGCTGAAATGGCGGGCAGGGGTGGGCACCAGGAGGAGAGAGACGGCGCCACCGGTCAGCGTTGAGGACAAAGTCCCGTGCATGGAGGTGGCTTCCTGTGAGCTGCGGCTGTGCTGTACGAACATCTGGGGACATCATTTGATTACTCTTTGTGTCAGTCTCTTCATCCAGAACATGAAGTGACAAGAGAGAAGGAAGGTTGTAGTGAATCATTAGCAAGAACAAAGGAGAATTGGGAGAAAACGCAGCTGTCGTTGTGAAAGATGTTCTCCGTTTTGGTACAATTCCCCCCAGCTCAGGTGAGGGAGAGACAGGGTTCCTGCAAGGACAGATGAGTCGGGGCCCTCTGGGGAGTGCCTGCAGGCTGCCAGGCCTGCCTTTGGGGCTGAGGGGAAGACGTGCCCCGGAGCTGCCAGGAAAGCACCGGAGGCTTCTCACCTGCATGGCAGGTGGGCCCCAGGAAAGCCGGTGCTGCAGGCTGGCAGGAAACATTCAGAGGGTGGCCATACAGCTGACCAAGGAGTCATGAATAGTTTAAGGTTAAACGTATGAGAGACAAGGCAAGAAGCGGTGGTTGTCAAAACAGCTGCTCAGCCAACCCATCACACCGGCGGGATTATCAGCCCTCATGGAAACTGCAGCCTCATCCCTTCTCCGGCTCTGTGTTTGGGTCCTGTATTTGGCCATGGGATCCTTTGGTGGCCTCTCTGGGTGGTGCACAGACCTGCACGTGCATAGCACAGGACCTGGCATAAACTAGCAGCTCAGACCTCGGGCACCCAAATCGTCGCCGTCTGGGTTCCTCACCCAATTCTACTGTTTTCTAGGTCTCTGGCCTTTGGACAACTACTCAAGCACCCTAAGCTTTATATGTTCATTTAAAAAACCCTTCTGTGGTTAAGGAGATCATTAGGTGAAGTGCTCATTGCATCGTCAACTCTTATTAAATCTTTCAAAATGATTTCATTAATACTTTATTCAGTTTGTAACATTTTACAGGAGAATTTCACAATGTTTTGGGCATTCCGCAAGAAAAGTAGGTATTGGGATCCCACTAGCTTGGACTTTCATTTTTTTATTCCTTCCAGCCTGGTTAAAGCACAATTTGCAAAAATCTGTTTGGTTCAATGGTTTTCTCTCCTGAATAGAAATACTTTCCCATCTGCTTTCCGGCCCTGTCACCCCAAGCCCTGTCATTTCTCGAGTGGTCCAAGGAAAAACCCTAAATGCTCTCCTGCCCGCAGTCCCTCACGCCTGCACCAGCTTCCTAGCTATGTATTTCAGAAGCACAGCTGTGACCCTGCCCTTGCACAACTGCATCATCTTCAGTGTGCACTCTGAACTGCCTGGTGTAGGTTCACGACAGATGCTCTGGGCCGGCTCCCTCAGTTCCCACCCCCATTCCTTTCTTTCTTGTAGTGCAGAGGCTAAGTGGTCGGTTCAGTGGCCTCCCTCGCGTGGAGGACGACTCATGCATGCGGTGCTGGCCAGTGTGTGCAGCCAGGTGAGGAAGCTCTGTGATGGCCTCCCCTTCCTTTGCTGAAAATACATCTGTTTCTGTCCATCCTTCCTCCCATCCATCTCTCTTCTTCCCACCTGGAAGGTGGATGTCTGGGGTGTAGCATCCATCCTGAGCACATGAGGAGTCAGCGAGGAGAAGAGAAAGTGACGCTCTGATGCTTGAAGGCTGGTGGATGGGACAGACACCACGAGCCTGGGTCCCGGCAGCATCACCAAGGACGTGAACCAGCCCAGAAACTGCCTACCCAGGAATTCTTTTGCTTTTCTTTAAACAAAAATACAATAAACTATTTCTTTAGCCACTCTTAGTTATGACTTGTCTTTTGCTTTTTGTTGTTGTTGCTACTTGCAGCTGATCTCATGCCCAACTGATACACCGTTTGAGGTCCTCTGTGACTCAGGCAGGGAGTACCTGTTACACCTGCACTTCCCTCACAGGTACGCTGCATGCACCAGGCAGGAGGGTGCACGCAGGCAAACCCAGGATCCCATGCCTCCGCATCTCTGCTCATACTTCCGCCAGTTGGAATAGCTCCCAGTCTCATCTCTGCCTGTCAGAATCCAGGCTATTCCTCAAGGCATAGCTCTAACGGCACTTCTCTCATGACGTATTTCTGATTTATCCCTAATGACTATGCTTCGGTCATTTTGAAACTCCATGATTCTTTATTTTAATCGCTCTTAAGGAATGTATATTTGTCTTACCCCGTGTAAAAAGATTTGTCCTATTTATGTTACTAGATGTAAGTGTCTTGAGGCAAAGTATGTGTGTTTTTTAGCATAGTATCTTCTTTAACTTTTTGTACTTCACATGTGCAAAACAGATTTAGAGTAAGGGCTTTGACTTCTTAACTGAAACCTGATGCCTCCACGGGAAACAATCAAGAGAGAGCCTCGTGCAGTTAAGTGAGACCTCCATGCCTTTACCAACGGAGGGGAGAAGGGGACACGGACGGACACACACACACACACACACACACACACACACACACACGTGTCTTACTAACTCCAGCACTGGAGGCTTCACTGTAATCATCTGCTCTGAGATCCATGAGACTGATACCTCACGGCCTTTCGTCCTTATTTGTGTCATACTCCAAGGAAGACCAACTCCAAGGTCACTCACCGTCTCCCTTGCTCTAGACTCCTGGCTCTGCACCTCCCAACTCCTGAAATTCTGGGGTGTCCTCTGGGCATCATAGTGCATCTTAGCACATTTTCCGGCATTTCTTCCTCTTCTATCAATGTTCCTTTCCTTCTTGCTCTACACAAATTCTGGGTCTCCTCCTAGGACAATGCATGACCAAGGTCAGACCTTGGACCTTGTCATTACCGGTATTTGCCCCACTGTAACCTAAGTTCAGGCCTTCCACTCGCTGACCACCACATCTCCTCTGCCCAGCTCACTCCCTCAGTACAGTTTCTCCAGCGTCCTTCTGTTTCCTTGGGAGCTAGAAGTATGGATTCTATCACTTTCACCCTCTCTCCATGGTTAGTTATTATAATCATTCTCTTGCACTGCTCTCATTTTATCTGATAGTGATATCTTGAAAAACCTCAAGTGCAGTCAGATCTCTCTCTGCTTACCCCATACCTGCACGTGTACAGAGAAACGTAGAATGAGAAAAATGTACAAACACTCTGAATGGTCTAACTTGAGATTCATAACCACAAACTTAGCAACCAACCATGTCTCTAGTTGATTCACAAGTTCTCTGTTCTCAAAGACTGCCACCCATTCTCTTCACACCCCCAGAAGGTCGGCTTCCATCCTCAGTCTCAGTCCCACTGGTTTCCCCGCTAGCTTGGAGAAGGAAGGAGTCGTACGAGAATTTCAATGAGCTCGTTTCTCCTAAGCTACTCAACTGCCAGGCCCTGTACCTAGATGTCTACTTATCTCTTTTTGTTAAAGATCAACACTTTTCAACTTGGCTGCAAATTAGAAACACCTGAAAAAATACCTTTAAAAAACATCAGCTGTCAAGCCACATCCTAAATCAATGAAATCAGGCTGTGTGTGGCTCTAGCATTCAGAACGTTTTCACAACTCTCCAGAAAGTCCCAGTGTTCAGCCAGGATTGAGAACCTGCCTTAATATACCCCAAGTCCAGTGGTCTGCAGAGCATCATCACTCTTGTCCAACCACCTTCCGCTCTCACCTAGCGACAGCTTCTCACAACGCAGCCAGACCGGGTCCTTCCCAAATCTGTGTCCTCACTTTGCTCAGAGTAAACGTCTAATGGAGGCTGTGTAACGAGCGGGCTCCCAATCAGCTTCCGACAGCGTCCCCTCCTGCACCCACTACCCCTGCTCACTGTCCTTCAGACACACCACCCTCCTGCTCCAGGGTCTTGACAACCAGCCCTTCTGCCAGAAATGCCTTTTCTAATTATCTCCATGGCTGGCTGCTCCTCCTGCAAGCCTCTGCTCGATTGTTAATTGTCTCAGGGAGACTTTGCTGTCAACCTGATTTAAAATTGCAACACCAGCCCCAACATTCCCTGTCTCCTCTCCTTGCTATGTTTTCTCGGAGTATCTCTCATCTCCTGGTGTGCCATCTGTGTTTTCCTTTCATTTGGGTCTTTCCCAATAGAATTAAAGCTCCCTGAGGACAGAGAGATTGGGGGTTTTGTTTGCTGCTGTGTTCTTGGGCCTAGAGCAGCACTGGGCTCAAATCAGTGGCTCAGTGTCTATTTGTTGCATAAATAAATTGAAAGAAAAACAGAATCAATCATTCCATAAGCCCAAGTTAACCTTTTTTGGAGAAAGGTAAACTAGAAAATCCTGACTCAGCTTCTACGAGCAATGAAACCCTGGCACTTCCACCCTAGCGAGGTGGGGGGTCTGTCCTGAGATCAGCTCGTTAAGATGCCACGCTAAGCTGGGGCGGAAGAGACTCTCCAGTTCATATTCCTTTTATAGGATTTACTCAAAATTACTAATAATGCTGTAGGAAAACTAAAGACAAAAAGCCTGAGGACTGCACTGCCTCTTTTTGTTCTGTTTGCCCAGTGAATTGCTGCAGAGCTGCGGTATTTTCATCTCTACTCTTTTTATACACATACATTTCCTCCATGTGGAAATATTTGCTCTGGATAGGAGAACTTACATGAGAAAGTAACTCCTTATCAATCCATTCATCCATTTGTGGCATTTAGCCCAGTCAAGAACATATATTGTGTATATATATAAATACATGGAGATACATACGCATGTATATATAAAACCTCAATTGTTAAGAGCCTCGGATAGAAAGAAAGAATCAGAATGCTTTTCCTGTGCATGTGCATGTATGTGTGTGTCTGTGTGTGTGTGTCTAGTTTTATATGTCACTTTTAAGAAACACATCTCTCATTCCACTAGCAGCCATACCTGTTAAACACCTTTGATTTTTAACAATGTCACATTCAGGAAGACAAAGTCTTCAAACATATTATATTTGGTTAGCAAACATAAAAAGCTGTGCGATAGGATACAATGCAAACTATTTTCAAATTGGGTCCAGGAATTAGAGTGACAGAGGGAATGAATTCCAGATTTGAAGAGCAAACATGAAATGTGGCATGTTCATTGTTGGCCAACTTGATTAGATTAAATGCCATATTTTTATGCACAGTTTAAATATTGAGCTTCATCTCTATCCTTTTGATTAAAGTTGTTTGCTTGGCTCTGATGATTAAATAAGGGTTAATAAATATAACCTTTGTTTAATCTATTGTAACCAAATTTCTCGCTCTTCCTGTGTGGGAGAAATAACAGCTGGGGGTGGATCTACGAGCCAGGACTATTAGGCCTATCCTTTTATAAACCTGAGGATGGGAAATATTTTCCTACGTGGTGTTGCTTATAACAACAAAACATTGAGTGTAACCTAAATTCCCCAACAATAATACAATCGTAAGAAAGTACCAGATTATTTGAAAAGAGAAAATAATACATTAAATGAGGAAATCAGGTCATAAAAATGACACCATTTTATTTTTGTAAAATTATCTACTCATTTTACCAAAGAGTAAGTATGAATGATATTGATAGCAAAATGTCAAAATTAGTTATTGTTTTGTGGTATGATAACAGATGATTTTTTTTTACAATTTTATTATTTTAAAAATTTTTAAAGGGGCATAATTTTTAAAATTGGGGAAAAAAATCTCCATAAAGGTACTTGCCTAGTGGGTGAAAATGATATTAATAGTTTCAATGAGAAGAATCCTAGCCCAGACTGCTGGTTCTATCGCTGACTCCATTTTTTGGGTGTACTAGCCTTCCGTTGTAATTTGCACAGATACTCCCACAGCTTTAAATATGTTTGTCTGTGATTATTGCCAGGAAAAGGGCACAACAGCCCAACAAAACAGCTCACCTACTGAGAAGGGAGCCTGCTAGAGTCCCGCAGAAGCCCTGTCACCAGGACGTCACTACTCATTCCAGGGGGCTTGTTGTTTGCAGTATTGGAAAAGCAAACTCAGGGCTCTAGGTCTGTTTTCCTGTCTGGGAGTAGGGAGTCCAGGTCTCCCTGCGAAGCAATGAGGAACACTCCTGTTGCTGGATACTCGACGTGCAGACCGTCTCTCTGAACGGCCTTGGAAAGGCCCAGCTTCCTCCGGGCTCAATGCCATTCCCCGGGGAAGCCTTTCCCCATCTTCCTACGAAGGAGCAACCACCCCAGCCTGCACACACGCCACCCTTCATTTTCCTTGTAACACTGTGACATTGACCTCTAAATCACCCAGATTGCTTTTCTGTATACTTTTTTATTGCCTGTCTACTCACTGTAGGATGTAAGTGCTGTGAGTGTGAGGACCTTGTGTGAGTTATTTTCTGCCAGGTAGCCAGAGCCCAAAATAATAACTGGCACAAAGTGGGTGCTCAAACATCTGCTCTGCATGAATGGAACATGTGCACAGAGGAGGCAGGGTTGGCACTTACGTGGTCATCTTCTCCATTCCATCAGCTTGGGCACCGTCCACTGGCCTTCGTTTGTGGACTTGGTGTGATGAGAGCTGATATGGTCAGTTTCACCTACCATATTAAGGTACCTAATTGTAGCATTTAACTTTTGTGTAATACTTAATACAAAACATTCTCTTATACCATTTTGTCTTATTCTCTACATTTTTGAGATAGAATAGACCATTCACTTTTACAGATGCAGAACCTGTATCACAGAAGCCTTCACAAATTGCTCAGTCCATTTAGTTGGTGTAAGAAGCAAAAGCAATGACTGAAGTCAATGTTTTCTGGTACCAAATCTAGGAATTATCCCACATAGCTCCTGTGTTTAAGCATCACGTACAAAAATTTTCTGGGTCCATAAAATAAAACTATTGATTTTTCAAAAATGAGATAAAATGGGAAAATAATGAAAGTGGAAACAATAGCACCTATCTGGAGAAATCCAATGTTCTCTCATATTTTAGATATTATCTCTTCCACCCTCGGCTTGGTAGCTGTGATTGGGTGATTGATGATGGAAGAGATGGACATAGACGAGAAGTTAGTGCAGAAACTTTTCTTCTCTCGCCAGTGCAGAACAAGGTGTTCTGTGTGTCGGGGTGGATGGAGGGGCAGGAAGGCGCAGTGTCCTCTTGTGCAGTTCACAGGGCAGTCATTATAGCGTGACATGAAGGGGACAGGGTCTGACCTGGTTGCCCGCACCCCTGGCTACTGCTTTAGAGCATTTGCATGGGAAACCGTGCGTCTACCCCAGAGCAATGCTTACATGGATGTAGGGAGAAGTGTGACCATCCTGTCATTGCATGGAATATATAGTGTGTGTGTGTTTTATTTTTCCCAAGGAAAGAGACCATACCTTTCATCAAATCTATATGGGTTCATGACCAAATAAAAAAATTAAGATCTACTATGATTTTGATTCTCTCATTCTTTGGGAGTTATTTTAGCACAACAAGTAATGAGTAAAGGACTTCTATGTGCAAGGCGAGAACAAGGTGTCTGACATCCCCTGAAGAACAACAGAAAGGTCATGATTGGGGAATATATAATTTGTGAAGAAGAGCACAATACATGGAACAAGAGAAAAACGACCCTGCTGGTGGGTGGGGGTGCAGAAAACAGGTCAGCAGGGGGCAGTGTAGCTGGGCTGTGAGCCATGAGTGCGGTGCAGGTGAGGTGCACTTAGGCAGATGAAGGTCACAGGCAGAAGCTGGGGTGAAGAAAGAAAGCAGTGACGAAAGAAGACTAAAAATAAGGAAAACTGGTGCAAAATATCAGAGACAGGTTTAGAAAAGTAGGTGGGAGACAGAGTATATATATTTTTGAATGCTGCTAAGGTAACTCTCTTGATGATGTTGGCAGCAAAGGGACACTGATGTTTTCTGAGCTGCAGAGAAACATGATGACATAATAATGAACATAATGAGGATGAAGATGGGAAATGAGGAAGGAGAAGATTAGATTACAGTAAAAAAGCTAGAAAAGCCACCTGTGAATTACCCAGTCAATTGAACTGAATTCAATAGACATCTTTTGACCTCTTCTTTTTGTCAGGCACAGCTTAAACTGGAAGGAACCAGGAAAAGGAAGACACTGTGCCTTTGAAGTGCTCACGGGAACTTAGAGAGAGAAGCAGGAGGGCCGCGTGGATGCTTAGAAGGCGCGTACACAGTGGGACTCCCTGGACTCACGTTGTCTTACTGGGGCATTTAAAAAAATGTTTCTTAATTTTTCTCTGGCTTAAAATGATGTCATCAAAAGTATCATAACAGTCTGGTTTTATTTTCCTTATTTCTGCTCTGACCTTTATTGTTTCTTTTCTTCTACTTATTTGGGGTTTGGTTTGCTCTTGTTTTTCTAGTTTTTTGAGATGCATCATTAGGTTTTTTATTTGAAGTTTTGCTACCTTTTTGAGGTAGGCACTTACTGCTATAAACTTTCAACTTAGTACTGCTTTTGTGGTATCCCATAGGTTTTGGTATGTTGTGTGCATTTTCATTTATTTCAATAATTTTTAAAAAATTTCCTTCCTAATCTCTTTATTGATTTATTGGTCATTCAGGATCATATTGTTTAATGTCCATATGTGTGTATAATTTCCAGTTATTGATTTCTAGTTTTATTCCATTGTGGTTAGAGAAAATACGTAATATAAATTCAATTTTTTAAAAATTTTTTAAGACTTGTTTTGTAACCTAACATATGGTCTGTCCTTGAGAATGAATCATGTGCTGAGGAGAAGAATGTGAATTCTGCAGCTATTGCATAAAATGTTCTGTAAGTAACCATTAGGACCATTTGGTCTTTAGTGAAGACTTAGTCCAATATTTCTTTGTTGATTTTCTGTCTGGATGATCTGTCCACTGCTGAAAGTGGGGTGTTTAGGTCTTCCAACTATTATGGTTTTAGAGTTTATCTCTCTCACTAGCTCTGATAATACTCGCTTTCTATATCCAAGTGCTCCAGTGTTGGGAGCATAAATATTTAGAATTGTTATGTCTTCTTACTGAATTGACCCCTTTATCATTATATAATGACCTTCTTTGTCTCTTTTTACAGTTTTTGTCTTGAAATCTATTTTATCTGATGGAGGTATAGCTACTCCTGCTCTTTTTTGGTTTCCATTTGCATAGAATATCTTTTCCCAACTCTTTGTTTTCAGTCTATGTGTATCTGTATAGATGAAGTGAGTTTCTTGTACCCAATATATAATTGGGTCTTGGTTTTTGCCACTCTATGTCTTTTGATTGGAAAGTTTGGTCCATTCACAATGTTATTATTGATTGGTAAGGACTTACTACTGCCATATTGTTATTTGATTTCTGGTTATTCTGTGGTACTCTCTTTTTTCCTTCCTGCCTTCTTTGTGTAAAAGTGATTTTCTTGGGTAGTGTGTTTTAACTTCTTGCTTTTTATTTTTTGTACATCTGTTGTAGGTTTTTTGATTTGGGATTACCATGAGGCATGCATAAAACATCTTATAACCAATTATTTTTAAAAAGATGACAACTTAACTCTGCATACAAGAAACAAACAAAAAACAAACAGAGAAACCTAAAAGAGAAAGAGGAACCTAAAAGAAACCAGCAGAGAAACCTAAAAGAAACTCTACACTTTAGCTCTATTCCTCCCTCCTACTTCTTGACATTTTGTTGTTTCTATTTATATCTTTCCATTCTATCTCTTAAAACATTATTTTAGTTATTATTTGTCATAGGTTTATCTTTTAGTCTGCCTACTCAAGATATACATGGTTATACACTGCAATTGCAATGATAGAGTATTTTGGTGTTATCAGTGAGTTTTATACCTTCAGATGATTTCTTATCATTTGTTAATGTTTTTTTCTTTCAGACTGAATAACTCCCTTTAGCATTTCTTACAGGGAAGGTCTGATTTTGACAAAATTCCTTAGCTTCTGTTTGTTTGGGAAAGTCTTTATTTCTCCTTTATGTTTGAAGGATATTTTTGCAGGATTTAATATCCTTAGAGTAAGATGTTTTTCCCTGAATATGTCATGACACTCTCTCCTGGCCTGTAAGGTTTCCACTGAGAAGTTTGCTGCCAGGCATATTGAAGCTCCATTATGTGTTATTTTTTCTTTTCTCTTGCTTCCTTTAGGACCCTTTCTTTTTCCATGACCTTTGGGAGATTGATTATTAAATGCTTTGAGGTAGTTTTGTTTGGGTTAAATTTTCTTGGTGTTCCATGACCTTCTTATGTCTGAATATTGATATCTTTCTCTAGGTTTGGAAAGTTTTCTGTTATTATTTCTTTGAATAAACTTTCTACCCCAATCTCTCTCTCTACCTCCTCTTTAAGAACAATAATAGATTTTCCCTTTTTAGGCCATTTTCTAGATCTTATAAGCATGCTTTATTCTTTTTATTCTTCTTTCTCTTTTGATTGCACATTTTCATATAGCCTGTATCAAGCTTACTAATTCTTTCTTCTGCTTGATCAATTCTGCTGTTAAGGGTCTCTGGTGTATTTTTCAGTTTATCATTTAAATTTTCATCTCCAGAATTTCTGCCTATTTTTTTTTATTATTATTATTTCACTCTCTTTGTTAAACTTCTCTAATGGGCTTCTGAATTCCTTCTCTGTGTCATCTTGAAGTTCACTGAGCTTCTTCAGGACAACTATTTTGAATTCTCTCTCTGAAAGCTCACATAGCTCCATCACTCTGGGATTGGTCACTCATACCTTATTTAGGTCATTTGGTGAGGTCATGTTCTCCTGGATGTTCTTGATGCTTGTGGATATTCGTCAATGTCTGGGCATTGAAGAGTTAGGTATTTATTTTAATATTTACAGTCTAGGATTGTTTGTACCCATCCTTCCTGAGAAGAATGTCCAGGTATTCAAAGGGAATTGAGTGCTGTTATCTAAATCTTTGGTCACTGTAGCCATATCAGCACTGGGGGTGTCCCAAACCCAGTAATGACTCTTGCAGACTCCTAGTGGTACTGCCTTGGCAAACTTGTATAAGATACAGGAAGATTTCCTGGATTACCAAGCAAGGTCTCTTACTCTCTTCCCTCACTCTCTGTGCTGGGCTGCTGGGGTTGGGAGAGGAGTGATGGGGACACTCCCTCATGGATACTGGTGCCAGGTCACACCTGAAACCAGCCCAGTCTCATCCAAAGCCCAAGTCAAACATCTTGTATCAGGGGATAGGAACTGAAAGAAATGGGCACTTTGTGAGAGGATGTGAGCTGATGTGGCTGGGAGTGAACTGCAGTTATTGCTGGCTATAGTTGTAGGTGCCAGAGCCTTCATATTCCTCAAGTCCTTTTCCTGCTTCCCCTTTTGAATTTAGGTGTCTCTGAATCTTCCTCCTCAGAGAGAGCCTGTGTCTGGCAGAGCTGTCTTCTGTGAACACTATCATTATATGGGGACCCTGATCATGTGCTGGTACACTGTCAAGGAGGAGAGCCCTCTATAACTTTCTGATTAAATCTCAATGTTTTATTAGGTCTGTGTCTTGGGGAGGTGACCTCCACAAATGCTTCCCCAGAGGTAGAGACTTCTTTCCCCTGCTCCCTCCTTTCCTCCTGGCTGCCCTGTTCCCCCTGAGGACAGTGAAGCGCTGGCCCCGATGACCATGGTTTCTGCCTTCTGAGGACAGACAGGGAGGTTAGAGGAGATGGGGAGGTATCTCCTGCCCCTGGGATCAGCCTCTGGTAGAGTCTTTCCCCTAGAAAGCTGTTATGGAGATGGCTCTAGGTATCTCCACAATGGGAGATCCCTCTCAGATGTTCATCAGAAGAACTTGTGGGGCTCGTGGAGGTAAATCCCATGAAAGTGGAGCTCTCCTAAGTCAGCAGCAGAGTTTCTCATGCTCCTGCTCATCCATGCTCAGCCTCCAGCAATGCATCAGAATGACCATGTAAGGACTGCTACCCACAGTGGCTCCAGCAGCTTCTGCACTAGGTAAGCAGGTATGGACCATCTCTCTTGATTTCTGGGTGGTGGTTGGCCCTGAGGCCTCAGTTCTCTAGTGGGTACAGGAAAACTCATTGATTCTTAATGTGTCCAGCTTTCCTCACTGCAAGGTCAGCTGTGATGACATCCAACCTCTTAATATACTGAAGCCAAAAGCAGAATTTCCAATTTGGAGACTCTGTGAGATGCAGACTGCTCCAGCCTCATCAGAATTTACTTGGATATCTTGTATGTAGCTTCTACTGGAGTTGAACACCACCCCCCACCTCCATCTTTAGCTCTTGTTCTTAACTGCTCTTGGCTTCTGACATTGGAAATCTGGGAGCTGCCAGGTCCGTCGGACATCCGTGGCATCCTCTGCTTTCTCTACACAGTTGCTGAATCACACAGGGTTTGTCACTGATGCTTTCCCCACCTGCCTGTTTTTTGGGTTTTGTGTGGAAATCTTGACATTTAGTTCTGTTGAAGCTACTGTCCGTGGATATATGGTTTTGATTTTATAGTTCCTCTCTTATACGCTGGGGAGAAATGGTCGATACAAAAACTAAATTGCAGCTGCTGCTCCTATTTTCCTAGACTCTCCTAACTATTTGTGTTTTAATAGTGACTTTGAAGTCCAAAAGACCTTCAAGATTCACAGGAATTGTTTGATTTCATACTGTATGACTGATCATTGGAGAAAAGTATCTTGGGAAGCCCACGGGATACTCTTCAAACTGCAGTTCATTGCTGCCCATCTACTCAGTCCAGTCCTCGACTTAGCCAGTGCTGTGGGGTGGGGCAGAACTCCTGCAATGGATTCTATCCTATCCTTTCCTATGCAAATGATTTTAGGTCATTCTGACCCGATTTTAAGCACTGGTGTTCTTTTCTCACATGTCTCTAATTTTGATTGTTCATATTGTTCTAAGCCAGAGTAAATGTTCCCCAGAGATGGAAGACATAAAGCTTGTCACAGAATCTGCATCTGATTCATCACCTGACCTTACGGTTCTTTGTGCAGTGCTATGCACCCTAGGGTTCGCAATAAATATTAATTGAATGGAGCTGAATTGAATTTACACTTTGCTCGTTTCACAAATAGGTTAAGTGAAGATTAACAACTTCACAGCAGTACTAGCAGACTGAATTAAAGAATATCTGTGTATATCTGTAATGTCTTGAATTGGTGCAATAAAAGTATCTCACTACGGAAAAATCTATAGTTATGGGAAAAATTGTACTTTGGACCTTACCTATACTTGCTCATAGAAACAGCTGTGAACATGCACACCATGATTCTTCATTTCCCCTTAATAACAAGAGATTGCAAAAAATTCCTTAAGGACTTAACGATTTCTCTATATTATTTCCTAGTTAATTTCTGACAAGAAAACAACGTGGAAACAGACATGGCATACCACAAGTTAGAACTGTGAGGCTGTGCCATAAAGCAATCTACTGAACGCTCTCCTAGGTCAGGGATTTCTGTGTGAAATGTACGACTCTAGATTTCTGGCTTCCTTCCTTTTTCTTACTTTGATTTATGCCTTTCTACAAATGAAGCAAAGGGTGAAAGACAGGCTGCCTCTGACTTTTGCACATCTACGTTTTATAAAGACAGTTTTCAATCTGGAGCTACTATAACTTCCTTATTCCCCTGAAAAGAAATTGTCTGGGCTTACAAAAATATCACACATGGAAAAGCTACAAAAATGTAGTACCAAGAACATTTTCAAAATGTCATTATATTTTTAAATCTATCATTATTAAATTTCCTACATTTGGTTTCCTCTTATATTCACACAACGTGTAGTCCCAGCTACTCAAAAGGCTGAGGCAGGGAGATAGCTTGAGCCCAGGAGTTTGAGGCTGTAGCATCTGTGACTAGCCACTGCACTTCAGTCTGGGTGACACAGTGAGATCTTTTCTCCAAATAAATATCAAATATATACATACACACACACACACATATATTATATGTATTTAAACAAAATAAAATAAATTAAAAAAAATCAAACATCTTGCTCATCAAACCCCCAAACTTCCTATACTGAGTTATACTTTTCCTCAATTAATTAGTAGACATACATGTGCCTTATGAAAAGTGGTCTGTGACCAAGTAAGAATTGGGAAAAATGTATTATATCATAAATTTGTGGGTTCATAATACGTATTGATATTTAGTGTCTCTGAGAAGTTCGACAGACAAGAAAATGTGAAATTATTTTCCTAACATTTGAATGGTGAACACTTTACCACGAAATACATACTGCTATTTTTGGGAAGCTGTCATTTGCCAGTTGGGGAAATGTTTTCTAGGTCCATGAACTCATTAATTCTACATGGAACACTAAGCGGCAATTCAACTGCTCTCCAATTTCAACTGAGAAATTAATGTCTCAAAATTTTGAGATCCAGTGACTTTGCCTGGCCAAATAATATTTATCTTTTTACACCCAATTTGAGTGCCTCCTATACTATTCCACACAGAAAAGGTGCCTTGAAGAAATACCCTTCCTTTGCTCTTCCTCCCACGGCCTAAACGCTTCTGAACGGTAAGCATTCATTGTTAACAGCCTATCCTTTAAATGACACGTTGAAATCCAAAGGGATGTCTTAATGACGGCGACTTTACCTTTTGCTTTCCTACCTCGGCACATGACAGAAAGGACGATCAGCTACAAAAATAATGATTTAGTCCCTTAGAAAGTGGGACTGGGTTTGGCCACTTCAGGAAGTGCTGGGCATAGAGCTGACCCTGGCCAGACGCGCCGCAGCTTTCCTCCCAGGTGAAATCAGTGGAGCTGTACTGCGCAACAGGGTGCTAAAGCCCCGCCCCGAGAGAGGCGCATTTAAATGCAGGCACAGATGCAGACGATTTACTTCAGAAACAGAGTACAGAGCTCTTGTAATATTATATCATTATTATATTATTATAAGATTATAAATATAATTACATTTCCTTCTCGGAAGCCTCACAGAAATATATAATAATGTACAAAACATACGACCAGCATAACGACCACGCTTCCACATTAATCGTGGTGAAACTGCGAATGGAAATGCGTATAGTAGAATGACTTACCGATGTCCCAAGGCCTGTCTGTCGCGCGACGACTTCAATGCTTCCATGTCTGTCATGAGGCGTGACCAAGAGACCCTGTTTCTGGATCTTTCCTGAGCTAATCCCGAGGCTGTGGGTTTCCTGCTCCTTTCGGTCGGGACCAGCGGCGCCACTCCGGGGTGTGGCTTTGGACCCGCTAATCCCGCCCCGCGGCTCGGGGCTCACCAGAACCGCCGTCCAACCGGCTGTTTCGAGACCGCGGGGCGTCGCAGGGCGCCCGTCTCCACGCGGTTTCATTCGCTCAGCACAGATCCGGATGTTCCATGCGTCGCCGTCCGTGTATTACACCGTAGGCGGATATTTCTGTCTTTCTGGTCAGGTTAGCGCGGCGGACGCCAGAGCGAAAGGGAAATTTCCCTGAGGGACGGCGCCCCCGAGAGACGGTTCTGAGGGAAACAATCGCGTCGCGCCGCAGCGGCAGAGCGCAGGCGCCCTGCTCCGCGGACTCAGGGAAGACCTCTCCGAGGAGGTGACAATCGGTCTAACGTCGACGGACTGTGACTGCACCGGACCCACGTGGCTCAACTTTCATGTGAGGAAGCCTGGAGATGTTTACCGTACCGTTGCCAGGGACCCCAGGTTGAAGGTCAAGTAACCCGAGCGTGCGCAGATGCGCCAAGCTAACAGTAAGGGGTGGACCCTAAGTGCTCAGGCCAACGGAAGGGAGGGGACTGAATTAAGAAGTGGACACTGCCTGGCAATCAGATGGAGCCCTGGTATCACCTCATGGCATGATCCAGATGGAGCCCTGGCGTTACCTCATGGCAGGATCCAATCAGATGGAGCCCTGGAGTCGCTGCCATGGCAGGATCCAATCAGATGGAGGCCTGGCATCGCCTCAGGGCATGATCCAGATGGAGCCCTGGCGTTACCTCATGGCAGGATCCAATCAGATGGAGCCCTGGAGTCGCTCCCATGGCAGGATCCAATCAGATCGCACCTTATTACCCTATGCTTATAAAACCTGACCGGCGTCCAGCTGGGGGAAGACGGATCCGAGCGCTCCTTCCGGTCTCCCTGAGCTGACTGACCGGTGCTGACGTGTTTCTCAGAGGCCGCTGCCGCGGCGTCACGTCAGGCGGCGAGCCCACTGACCGCTCGGCGGCAAGACGAAGGCCCACGTGGATACAGAGGGGCAAGCGTCCCCAGTGGGGAGGGAATATTCTCCAGGACCGGAGATGGGAGCGGGCGCGACTCCGCAGGGAAGCGCGAGGCTGGGTCTTAGGCGGTGCCTCACAGAGCAGGGCCCTGGGGACGGCGACGGAGGACCGGGACGGGGACCGGGACCCTGGACCGCACTTGGGCACGACCCGCTCAGACTTGCCTGGTGGAGACCAACCAGTCCAGGCTTCTGAACTGTAAACCACAGAGAAAGTAAACTGTGTACAAGCAATCAGAGGGCGCCCCGGCATCCACGAAGGCAAGAAGGAAGATGATAATTGAATTGAGAAGAAATTACCAGAAAAAGAGAAATCATCAGTATCCTGGTAAGATCCGTCATTTCAATGAAATGAGAAAATATTTGCATAAAATAATGTCCTTAGGAGTCACCCTGTCACAAGCAAAGAACACAAACAAAACGTTTTCATGTGACGGTGAGAACGGCCGTTGCAGAGTCTCCCGTTCCTCTGGGCCCAGCGTTTGCAAAGCGGGTAGAGCTCCAACCTCGACCCCCGGGCGTGGAATCCGCGCGACCCTGGGCAGCCAGGTGGGCTGTCAGGCCGCCCATCTCCCTGCAATTCATCCTGCTTCTCCTGGATGGACGTTCAGAAGCCTCTACCCAGGTATGAAACCAAAAATATGTGGAAATCAAATATCCCTCAGTTTCTTCAAGTGTGAAATGTGGATGGTTGTGTTAGTGATTCTGAGGATTCAATAAGCTAATTCACGTGAGGCACTAAGAACCTTGCCTGACTTAGCAAAAACTCGAGGAATGTTAGTTATTATTATTAGTGGTAATATCACTGTTACCTATGAGTATAATAAAAAGAAGATAACCTTTTATAAATTGATATTTTGTCTTAAAAGCATAATCAACTGAAACATAATGAACTTTCCATTTGTTCTACTATTGCGTGGACATTAACTGCTTTTAATCTTTAGACTTGACATCGCTATTATAATTAAATAACTTCAGGAAAAAAATTTTTTATAGAGTGGTAGAAGGAAATGAATAAAAGAAAAGAATAAGGAGAGATAGGTCAGCTCTTGATTGAAGGCAACATTTTTCATGTCAAGAATGAATGGTCTAGGGAGTTTAATCCTCTGCCTTAGGACGTATGTTAAAATTCTCAATGAGCTTTTAGCATCTGAAACAATTTCAAATAACTGTCTGTAAAAAAAATCACCAAGGCAGTTCCATGTTATGCTAGTTTCTGGCTAAGAGGGACAAACTCCAATGTATGCACGCTGACACATTAGGAACAGGCTGTCATCTTTAAGGAAAAAGTCTTCTATGTCACATTATGTGAGTGTCAAAAGATTTTTTTGTTGTTTATATAGGGGCTGTCAGAAAAACAAGCAAGCTATATGTCTCTTTTTTCTTGATTCAATTGATTAAAGAGCATATTGATAGCTTTTAAATGAATGATCTATTTTGAATTTTTTGGTTTGGGTGTTCTTAAAAAAATAAAAACAAATTTAAGATTAGGATATGTTTTAGAATCAATAAAAATGTATAGTTAATATTAAAAAATATGCGTCCAAGTTTAGTAGATTATTTTTTTAAAACAATGACTTCTTAATTGCTCTATATGTGTAAATGTAGTTTCCTTAGTAAGAGGTGTTGAAAACTGGATATCCTTGTGTGTTTTTCATACACATCTGATGATTGGAAGTTATTACGTAGGTCCAGAACCCAGCTAGTGGAAGGGGCTTTTGCTGCCACCCTTGCAACAAGCCCTTGTTTTCTCAACACTGTTCTGTGTGCTGTCTTTGAAGGACAGCCTTATCTCCACAGGCTTCTGGTTTCGGAGGAAACCAAATGTCGTTGGTGCTTTTCTGTGGACTTGACAAACAGTAGTATGACAAACAGCAGCATTAAGGCAGACATTTGTATTCCTTCTTTCAGCCCACCAATACTTACTCAACTGCCTATTCTACATCAGGCACTTATTTTCTGACCAATAAATAATCCCAAACAAAACACAAAATAAGAAGAATTGCAATAAATAATACATTGCAAATTACTCCATCTCATATATTTCATAAGGCTATGGAGAGCTTTGTTTTCAAGGCTGATTTCATGACATGCTTGTATAAAGCAAACACAAGCAAAACTTGCATTTGAATTGTTTTGAGTATGTGTGGGATTTGTTAATTAGGCTCGACCAGTTATTTCTGGTACAGGTAACCATTCCCAGCGTATTGAAAAATCTAAATCTGTAGAACATTTGATAAGCATTTTAAAAAGATAATTAAAGATATGAATGCAAACATCTGGTTCTAGCATTTATTATGAACAATAGTACTTTAAAAATTTGGCAAATTAGACATACCAAGGGAGAGGAGTGATAGAGCCTTTAATGATTTGGTGATTTGTCTCTTAAATTTAAATAGGCTTTGAAACATAGTAAAAGTCCTTGGAAAACTACCTGTGATCCACCAACCTTATTTTAGCCCATGATTAAATCACATTACTGAACAGACCTCAGAAAATGCCTTTTGATGGGAAACTATTCAATTAATAATCTGAAAGATGAATCCCACCCTCATGAAAGTATTTCCTTAAAATCAGCAGAAAATATTCACAAGGTAGATGTATATTGTAATATGCTCCTCTTCTATGATCCAAAATTACAGATAATATGTCAATTTTTTCCTCACATTTTAAGCCAGGTTTATTCTTAATAATGACAATCCTCTGCCAAATATGCTACATAGAAATAG
>NW_012155729.1:1665192-1666123 GCF_000956105.1 Propithecus coquereli | reverse complement strand
TTTTAGAGTAGAAATAGTTATAGGCCAATGTACTAAACAGTAAAGATTCCAGAATTTTAATATTCTTTCAGAGCCTTCATTATAATATCATTTTAAGAATTTGAGAGTAACTGACTAGATCTTTGGCAGAACAATTTTCAATACTGAAATTTTAGGGCAAAGTTGTCTTTCTATTGTACTCTTTTGTATACTTGAATCCCACCCAGGTCCATTATAGGACCACAGACACGTGCTTCTTGACCACATTTACAAAAGGATACATTTCCTTTCCATTAGCACATTTTCTGGTAAGTCATCCCCATTCCCAGCCTCTTTTGAAGGGGCAGTCCCAAGTGGCCAGGTTGGCGCTACTGTGGCCCCAGGCTCAACCACTGCTGAGCAGGGCCAACACAGAAAGAAGCCAGTAAAGCAAGCAGAACTGGACCCTTCAACCTCTCTTTTGAGAACTGGTCTTTAAATCAAGTATTGAGATGCTTGGAAGAAGGAGAGATGATTTCATCCAACAGTTTTTGCCAATGATTTATCTGGGAATGCATTTTGCAGTTTGCTCATCCCCCTGGGTCTATGCATACAAAGTTTTATAAACATTAAAATTCCACAGAGACTGTTTTGTAAAGCCATAACCAATTGGTGACTTTTGTCCTGGTAGGAGATAAGGCGTATATCTTTCAGGAAGAATTCTCAGTGTTGGAGTCATAAAGAAACAGGCATGCTGATATACTGCTGGAGACAATAAAAATTGCTCCTTGTTTTTTTGAAAAAATTTTGCAATATGTATCAAAAGCCTCAATATCTTCAATACAGTTTGACTCAGAGATTTTACTTATAAGATTCAACACAAAGACATATTTTCTAATTGAGAACATAAATCACTTCCCAAGATGTTTGTTGTGAAATTATTCATAATATAATAATAACATGAAAAAACTAT
>NW_012155729.1:1662027-1664762 GCF_000956105.1 Propithecus coquereli | reverse complement strand
AAATATATAGAGACATATCTTTATATGTGTGTGTATGTGTGTTTATATATATATGTATGTGTGTGTGTGCATATATGTATCTTTTTATTTTGTCAGGTTTTCATCATTGTCATCAATATCACTTGGAATTTTATTCTCTGACCTAATATTTATTCAAGCACAAGAATAGATCCAGCAGTTTTTTCTAATGAAAAGTTTTGGCTTTGTTTACAGGTTCCCCAGTAGCCAGTGTCTACACAGAGACAGCTCAACCCTGTATTTGGGCACAAGAGTCTGGCTTTCCCTGGACAATCATGACTAGTAACTTACTGTTGACACCAGGGTCATGGGGAGCACCCAGGCGGGTGGGGACACTGGATCAGCTAGCTGCTGGGGGTGGCGGCCTGTCCCTGGCAGGCTGTGGCCTGTGGCCTGTGGCTGCCCTGTCAGGGCCCCGAGACCGTGGGCCTGGGATGCTGCTCCCCCAGGGACAGCCAGACCTCCACACAGCTGGGCTTGTTTCTCTTTAACACATAAAAACTCAACTCTAAAAAAAAAAAAAGAGAGAGAGAAATACAAAATATTTGTAAAATACACTTTTTTCAATAACTATTTTCCTGGCCAACTTCTGTCAAGAGCCTGATAGAATTTCAGTGCTCAAGAGGAAAAACAAGATGTGACCGTTGCTCATTTTTCTGGATTCTACAGGTTCTCACCAACTATCATCTCAAAGCAAATTACTAGGAAGTCAGGCAATTATTTTAGCTTCTTGAAGAAATATTCCTTCTCCAAATTATTAGTCCACATAGCTGTTCACAGCTTAGGTAATGATGTTATATGGACACTTCCTTTTTAGTCTTCCCTAAGGCACAAACAAACAAAAAACAAAAACCATTAACATTGAAAATGCTTCAGAAAATGGGTTTCAGAAGAGAATGGTGTTATCCGTAAATCACATATTTGTGCAGTTCAGGAATGATTCCTATTGCTGACAGCATGATTGTAAATAGAGAATTTATCAGCCCATAGGTGGGCATCTGTATATGAACTTAATTTATATATTTTATAATAATTATTCCTCATTTCTATTTATTAGCTGTCATTCTATTTTTAGCCAGTTTAAAGGAATATCATTTGTAGAACTAACACATAACATTTACAAGAGTAATTTCAAAAATTAGGATGTATTCAGATCAATAACAAAAAAAAATCCTGTCATTCATTTGTATGCCAAAGGGTATTGGATGTGTTATATTATCCTTTTTCCTCTACCTAGCCCCTAATAAATATTCTCACTAGAAGCAATGTGCTAAGCCCTCTTTGCATTCATTTTTCATAAACATTTCTCTGCAATGATTGGGTACTTGAATAATGATTAAGAGTCACAACCATTCCCCCTTGTTAGTCTTACGAGCATTCTGGGAAATGTGTGAATGTAGAAATAGGACTATAAATTATTTTCATGATTTTTCCAACTTGTGATCTATCTCTCCAATAGAACATAAACTGTCAAATACTAATTGTTACCTGAAGTTGTTTCTTTCCTTAAAGTAAGCTCACAAATATCTCTCTTTATTTCTCTTTTACATGTAAATGTGGGTACACACTCACAGAATAATGGGGCTTTGTTGTCATAGAAAACTATTTAATCACATATGTTTCATTTCTTGGGTTTAAAAAAAGCATAGCCATGTCAGGAGAATTGAATTAAAAACCTTGGAAGTATATTGGTTGATTATTGTAAGTCAGAAGCTTCTAAGACATATGTTTTCTTACTGAAAGGTGAGAGACTATACTATTCTAAAGAATTTGCATAGATATTCCAGGCAGAATTCTTATTTTGCCTGAAGTCTTATACTTCAAATTGTACTGCAGTGTAATGCCATTTACTGCATATTACTTTATGAGAATACTTTGGAAATATCACTGGAAATCACATGAGGCTGTGGGTTCTGACTAAATTACAATCATAATCCTGCCATGATCTTTGAGGAACTTGTACTGTTTTATTAAGTAGCCACTTATGTATACACCAGGCTAATAATGAACTTCCAATCTCACTGTTCACATAACAGAGATGATAAGTCAAAAATATTTTGGAATTATTTAATGTAGCTATTTTTGAGAGCTATTGTATATGAAAAAGGCACTCTTAGTAACTACTTTTGAGAGCTAGGTACAGCGTGAAAGGCACACTTAGCTATGCTGAGAGTTATTCTATGTTCAGCAGAAGTAGCTACTCCAGGTGCCTACAGCAGCCTCGAAGGGAACATGAGAAGAAATCATGTCAGAAATCAGCACATGTGCAGATACCGTGTGAGGCTTGGAGCCAAGACATTGGGAGGGCACATCCCACCCGAACGACTCCAGTCGTGTCCCTCACGGCGCTCCTCACTCACATCCCTCCTCTGCCAGCAGTGCCCAGGCGGTCCTAGGCCCTCCCATGGCCTCAGAAAACACCTTCTCCCTTCTCTGGCTTTAATATTTTACCTTCAAGGATACCTGAGTTTTTCAAAACGTGCAGGTGCAACTTCCAGCCTGGGCTAATCATGTGGGATCTTCCCGTGTGGGGAAGAGGAGAGGCTACATCAGCCCCTTCCAGAACAGCTTGTGTTTCTGTTTTGCGGCTTTGTTTTAGCTGTTTCGCCAGAAAGAAAGTGGATTCAGCTGTGTAATTTTAGGGGAATTGTTTCATGTCTCTGATAATCATCTGCTTCCTCTTCATATGTACTGTGGGGATAATTCTAAGCATGTTC
>NW_012155729.1:1657989-1660437 GCF_000956105.1 Propithecus coquereli | reverse complement strand
GCTAACCAACCTTTTTGGCACCAGGGACCAGCTTCATGGAAGACAAGTTTCCCACAAACAGGGGTGTGTAGGGGGCAGATGGAGCTCAGGCGGTGATGCCTGGTCAGTTTCTAACAGGCCCGGGTACAGAGCCGAGGCCCAGGGGTTGGGCCTGCAGCTCTGGAGGGTTCAACTCTTCCACCCCAATGCCTTCACTATTCACATTTTACTGAATTTAATTTCTTTCCTTTTCCTTTTTTATATGTTCCAGGGTCTCATTTATGACATGTAGCTTTTTGTATTCAAATATATTTGCTTCACTGACTACCATTGCTATACTTATTATAAATTCTGAGTCACACTTAGTGGTGTAACTATGTAACTGTGTACTGTGGAAGACAGGTGGTTGATCATAGTGTCACTGTCTTCCTTTACTTCAAATTAGGTTTGTGGGGCTCCCTCAGGCCCCTCTTCCTCCAGTCAGCTGCAGGACTATTGCAGAGCACCTGCACTAGTAAATTGCAGGGAAGAATTCGTGGCCACTCCCTCCCTCGGCCAGGTGTTGTTGGGCAGGCCACAACCTGCTCAGCTGTACATGAGCAGCTCCGTAAGTGGTGGACTTCCTGAATCCCTGAATATCAATACAACCATAGACATAGAATCTCTCACCAACTTATGAACTTTGGGCTGGTATAGCATTTTAGGATTACAGCCTTTTCTCTTGCTTAACTTCTCTGTTTGGTTGCTGTGTGATTCTAGAGAGGAGGTAAGAGGCAGGGAGTTAGAGACATGCGGCCACACTGCCGTTTTTGCTTGAGTCCCATGTGACGTAGAAGAAACTGCAAACAGGGAGGGAGAGTGAGCTCCGTACACAACTGAACACCACAGCCTTGGCGGTCCCTGTGGCTTAGGACTTCTTTGAGCAGAAGTAACAATAGAAAGCGCAACTGTTCCTCAGTACGTGTCCAGCTCTGCACTCCGCACTCTGCACATGTTCGTCATATGGAGCCACCCTGTCCTCAGAGTCATCCTCCTAGGGCAGGTGCCGTTGTTGTCTCTGCTCTGTGGATGAGATATGGAAACGGAACGGTAGTTTCCCCCAAATTTAAGCAGTGGGATTAGGATTCGAACCCAAGCAGCCTTGGGCTTGGGTCTGTGCGTTGACTCGCTGCGGCTTCTGGTTTCAAGATTGTTCTTTTTTTTAAGCACCGAAAGAGGCAATAAAAGCTTTATCTTTCTCTGCTGCACCCCTTTTAGTAAAAGGGTTTGTCCTGTAAAATTTGGATTCAGCCAAAAGGCTACACTTAAGGACCTAGGAGGCCACATTTCTTCTTAAGGTGACAGGTTCCCCACCCTTGGGATGCAAATAGTGTTGTTTTTTTTTTCCATTTGTTACATGATTCCACAATTAATTATTCTGTTTCACTGTGCAAAGCTGGGTTTCTAAACAGACCATATGGTTTCGTTGATTGTTACACACTGGAGGTAACTCGATGATCTCACAAAGGCCGCATGTGGATGAGGCATTTGATAATTTTAGGTGGTAATAGCTAATGATAACTGCCATGTACCGAGTATTATCTACACTAAGGCATCCTGCTGGGTGTTCCATATACATTATTTTTCAACCTCAGAACACACTGCAAAGAAAATATTATCCTCATGGAGAGAAAACTGAAGCACTGGAGAGCTTTTGAAAGTGATTTTCAGCGTGACCTGTAGTCAGGTAATGGGATAATGTGCGAGGCTTCTGTGACTATCTTATAGGAAGGAAAAAAGGGAAAATCCTGAAAAAAAGAACCCTCCTGAAATGGACTCTAAATGGGGCTTCCACTGAGGGTATTCATGAGAGAGCACAAAAAAAACAAACAAGAAAGGAAAGAAAGAGAGAGAGAGAAAGAGAGAGAGGGAAAAAACAAGGGCAACAGAGAACAATTGTGTTTAGGAGGCAGGCCGTCCTGAGGAAAGGCAAGCTCTGCTATTTTCCGTCAATGCTACAAACAATGACGGATCGAAGACTGTCTAAGAATGTCTGGAGGCTGCCCGCACTAATCAGCGGTCCTGAGCGGAGATAAGATAGCTCGCAGTGAGGAACAAATGAACAGCATGTCATGCACGTGTCTCGAGTAATTAATATCACAGGGATGCAAGTGCTGGCGCTGTCGTCTGCCCTGGCTCCCCTCTTTATTTCCTGACTGCACTATTAAAAAATGAATCATGCACACCTACATAGCATTTTGTCAGGATAATGATAAGCCTTTTTAAAATTACTCACTGTGGCTCTGGGTCAGCCACACAGACTGCCCTAAGTTCCACGGAGGAGGAAAATGTCCCTGCGACAGCCGCGTGGGGCTGAGATGGGTGGGCGGACAGGCGGCTTTGCTTTCTGCAGAAGGGAGCAGTTTCCTGGAAGCAAGAACTGAGCCTCATGTGCTAACAGCTTCCATTTTATTTACAGATTCAACACAC
>NW_012155729.1:1656830-1657939 GCF_000956105.1 Propithecus coquereli | reverse complement strand
TGTGGGGAAGAGGAGAGGCTACATCAGCCCCTTCCAGAACAGCTTGTGTTTCTGTTTTGCGGCTTTGTTTTAGCTGTTTCGCCAGAAAGAAAGTGGATTCAGCTGTGTAATTTTAGGGGAATTGTTTCATGTCTCTGATAATCATCTGCTTCCTCTTCATATGTACTGTGGGGATAATTCTAAGCATGTTCTCACGTGATTCCATCCAGCCTTTCCACACGATGGTGTGTTAGTAAGGTGCCATAAAGAATGGCGTGCTGTAAAATATTGGTTCCTACCATATAAGGATACGAGAGATACTTGATAATATGAAATAAAACTATATCACAGAGCGCCAGGTCACCTTTTACTTCTTAAATTTTTTGATGGAAAAAGGAAAATTTTCTTTCCCCATCCTGTTTTAATATTTTTTGTTTGATTATTTCTCATTAGGGACTACTGCTTTTGGTGACAGAAGAAAACAAATCACCAAATAGCTCTTCGTTTGACTCAACTGGTGCTTCTAGAATCCTGTTCTAGAACCTGCTATTTCTGTCGTCTTCAGAGGTGCTATGTGACCCCGGCTTTGGAAAGGTGACCACACTCAGGAAAAGTGCAATCTGACAGGTAAAACACAGCCCTACCTTTTCCTTCATAGAACCATTACTTAGAGTTGAGAACTGACAATACAAATTCTAGAAACTAAAAACTCACAACTTATATTTATTTCTTTATCAGTTACTCTTATAATTTTAACTTCTATAGAACCATGAACTTGACTTCACTAGAGAAAAAAATGCAAAAGATTATTATAAAAGAGTAATTTTTATCTGTTTCACACTTCTGATGTAACCAAGTTTACCTACCTGGTTTTTATACTTCCAAAACTTTCTCTATCCTCTGTCAAACATAAATATACAAACACACACACACATACACAGAGCTTTTGTTATTTTTTGTTTTGTAAAAGTGAGGCTGTGCAAATGACTCTGCACCCTGTTTTTTTTTTTTTTTTTCCGGTAAGTATAGAATCGTTCCATCCATCCATCAATCTATGTCTATCCATTTATCCTTCCATCCACCCACCCATTCACCTTTCTCCCAGTCAATAATATATAATTCATCTTTGA
>NW_012155729.1:1635635-1653420 GCF_000956105.1 Propithecus coquereli | reverse complement strand
TTTCAGAATATAGATTTGCCATTCTTATTTTAAATTCACAATAGGATTGCAAACATGCATTTGTGCACAGTAAAATAATGTGTAGTGTATGGGAGATAACTCTATTTGCCATGCTTCGTCATAATTGGAAAGTTCCATTCTTATCCATTGAAATTCCAAACCAAAACATTAATCACTGTCTGTCCTTCAGGTCTCCCAGGACTGCCAAATATGATGTGCACCAATAAAACAAGTGGGCAAGAACAGTAATTAACAGTTACAGATTACATACATAAAATGGATATGCGAATGAGTGCATAAAATGAACGCTCCCTCACCAGTTTCCCGTAACTGACACCTGTAGGTAGGTGTCTTCAACCCAGGGGCTGAGTTCTGGATTGCCCTCACTCTGGCTGAAGACTTTCTGCCTGACCTCAAGAAATTCAACCTGTCAAATGTACTCTCTTCACCTCATTTCTTATGGAGCGCCGTCTGCGCCCACATTCAGTGCTGTTGCGGGAGTCAGGAATAAAAATGACAGGTTGAATTGTGACGTCCTGCCAGAGCAGGATATGGGAAACTGACCAGAATTCCAGGGAAACGAGACAAGTCCTGCCCTGGAGATACCAGCATGTAGCGGTGGGAAGAAAAAAGTGTACTTAAGTCTGATGGGGAGTCCAGGAAGACCTCATAGAGGAAGGGCAGAAATGGGGATTTCTAATTGTCCAAGAGAAGTCCTAGGATAGTTCTGGAAGCCCATGCATGGGGGCATCCACCTCCCGCAGCGCCTGCCCCAACTCTCAGCACGTCCCCCTGCACAGTGCCCAGTGCAGCTCATGCCACCTGCCAGGGCTGGCACGGGGCCCCGTGGATTTCACTTGTGCACGATCCCTGCTGCCCTCAGAATGTGACCCTTGGCACAAACACGGAGGTTATTACCCCGCTGCCTATGGGAAGGAAACATTTACAGAAGGAAGCTCACGCCCTTCCATGCTAGTCACCCCTTTTCCAGGTGTGAATGATGTTCCAGGTGCCCCTACTGCACCTGTAACTCTCCGTGACCCTCGGTGGGTGTGTCCACCTTTCTCTCCTGGAGTGGCTTTCCTCTGGGGTGAATGTTACTGGGGGTGGCGTGTCACCTCGGAGAGTTCAGTAAGCCACAGGCTTCCAGAGGCAGGAGAGGGCACAAGATGGCTCTAGGGAGGGCAGGGGCTGAATTTAAAGATTCTGCCCATCTGTGGCCCCCTGCGGCCGTCCTTCCAGGTGCCTTGTCGAGTTCCAAGCGGGCCCTGATGAAGGCTAATGTGTTGCCTAGAAGAAAGGTGTATGGAAAGCACACAATACATCCCACTCTGTTCTCAAAAGATAGCCTTCCCTCTGTTACGGTCTCTAAACTTAAAATGTGCTTTCATGTAACAGAATTGCTTGGAGATTAGCTGCATCTCTTCCTCGTCTTGATAGCTAGAATGCTTTTGCTCAGCACCCTCTTGAAAGGATTAGGAATTGCATCCCTCTGCTACTCTGGTCCCTAATTTCACGCTGCCTGGGCTTTTGCTGAATGCCTTCATTCCCCTGCACACTAATTGCTTAGCTCTTAATAATTGATATCTTACAGAGGTGCTGGGCAAATTAATTGGTTGATGTTCATGAAAGGATGCACTCCTCCAGTACAAGGTAGTCTAAAACAGGATTTTCATTTAGTACTTGCGTCGCAACTTGATTTGTGTTTCTTTGTTGCTTTTGTATTTCTACCACATTCATTGTTTCACACAGACATAAACAGCTTGGTTTACAAGCAGGCACACGGTGCAGTAGGCTTGTGGAGAGGCAGTTGGCCCCCCAAACATGCAACCCCTACCTGCCACTCCTCCATCAAGGCATCTGTTTTTTGGAGCGTCAGGTTTATTTGTTTATTTGTTTTTCTCCATCACAAGTCCACTCTTAGGAAGCAAATATCTCCTAAGAAGGCTTGTGTTTAACACGCTAAAGCTTTCTTCTGCTAACACCCCACTCCTCAGCAGGTTGGTTCAGCAGCCAGTTGAGACCCAAGAGGGGTGAGGGAAGGAAGAAAGTTTAGTGCCCACTCAACTCCCGGTTCTGCCCCAGCACCCACTGCAGTCATCTTGCAGTTGGGCAGGACTCTGCGACTAATTCTGGCTGGTGGGCAAGAGCAGGCGTGTGTGGCACAAAGAGTGGAGAAGCTCTCTTCTCTCTCTCTCTGTTTTTAATTTCAGAATATTACGGGGGTACAAACATTGGATTACATAATTTGCATTTGTACAGTTTGTGTCGAAGTTGTAAGTGTGTCAGTCACCCAGTTAGTGTGCATTGTACCCGTTAGGTGAGAATTTACCCAACCCTTCCTCCCCCCACTTGCTTGATTTCCATTAAGTTTTACTTCCATATGTGCACGTAAGTGTTGACTGATTAGTACCAATTTAATGGTTAGTAAGTGTGGTGTTTGCTTTTCCATTCTTGTGATACTTCACTTAGGAGAATGGTCTCCAGTTTCATCCATGCTATTACAAAAGGTATCAGTTTACCATTTTTTATGGCTAAGTAGTACTCCCTGGTACACATATACCACATTTTATTAATCTACTCATGTATTGATGGGCACTTGGGCTGTTTCTACATCTTTGCAATTGTGAATCGTGCTGCTATAAACATTCGAGTGCATGTGTCTTTTGTATAAAATGTCTTTTTTTCCTTTGGGTAAATACGCAGTAGTGGGGTTGCTGGATCAAATGGTAGTTCTACTTTTAGTTCTTTGAGGTATCTCCTACTGCTTTCCATAGAGGTTGTGCTAATTTGCAGTCCCACCAGCAGTCTCTCTTCTCTCTTCCCCTCAGCTGCGATGGGCGGTGGAGTCTCCATCAGTCTGGGGCCCTAAAAGAGCACGTGGAGCAGAGCCCTCCCCACGGACTCCTCGTGGAGATGTGCTGTGAGCAGGAAATAAGCCTTTCTTGTAAATCCCTGAGATTTCAGGGTTAATTTGTTAACTCTGAAACAACAAGCATAACCAGGCACATTCTGAATAATATAGGGATGTGTGGGGACATGATGTTCTTGCAAGAAATGTCCAAAGAAAGTGGATGACTTTGTCTAGATTATCTAGGGAACAGCACTGTGGATCACATCATTGTTCTTCCCTCCCTCCTTTCTTCCTAGTGTCCATTCTTCTCTCTCTCTTTCTTATTTGGGAGCCTTGGATACTGGTCCTGTCCCCTCCCCCTCATATGCACCCATTCTCCTACCTGACACTTACTGAATGCCGATCGTATGGGTACGGTGGACACTATGTTTAGGGACAGAGGTGACCAAACACATTTCCCATTTTCAGGAGGCCAGCAGTATAATCAAGAAAAAAGAAAATAAAATTATAAAAATATAGTATGAAAAATGCTAATAGAGATACATATAAAATTACATCGGTACCAAGAATGAGAAAAGAATAGGCTCCAACATCATTGTACTATTTCCAAGGCACATGAGGAAATGTCTTGGGGGAGAAAAAGTTTCTGGGCAGAGGACAACCAAGGGTGTGCTCAGCACCGCTGGCAATGCCCACACCCTTCCTCCTTCCATCCCCAAGACATGGAGGTGGAGGGGTCACTCAGGACAGTGATACCTTCACATGCCTGCCTCCACCTTCCTGGAGCCTGTCAGCGTCGCCACTCTGACGTACATAAGTCCTGGCCTGTGGCTGTCCAGGCTGGAGGACACTCAACCTGCTGCCAGGTTGTGTTTAAACTCAGTCGTGTCAACCTTGAGGGACCCTCGCCCCACATTTGGTGAGCGTTTCCCAATCCCATTCGTTTTCCGCTCTCCTGGAAGACGTTCCTCCTTTTTCCTGTGCCCCAGCTCCTGCTCCCCAGCCTCACTCTCTGTGGGTAGCCGGACAGCCTTGCCTCCTGCTTCCTTGGGAAATCAGCCAGGCCACCTCGCTACACCTCGGCCTGCGGTTCTGGGTCCTCCCTCTCTGCTCCATCTGGGGCAGACCCTCCTCCCATGCAGAAGCCCCTTCCCTCTGGCCTCCAGGACATCATGCAGCCTTCTCCACTGGGGCTCATCTCACCTCATTTCCTGTTGTCTCCGTGCCCTGGCCTCACCCTGTTCCTGGTGCTGTTGCGATTTGTTCAGTTCTGTTTGTATGTGATATTCGGGTGTGAGCAGGTACATGCAGCTGGACCAGACCTGGAGCCATTTGATCCACTGCTGGTGGACATGGCATTGTCTCTAATTTTTTTTGGTTATTTATTACAAAAAATGCCTCCGTAAACATACCTTTGAGCAGAGGTGCATTGCCATCAGGTAGAGCCACCAGCACAGACTTACACAGTGAGGATGATGCTAATTGCCTTTCACAGAGCCTTCAGCAAGGCACTCTCCCCGATTTTCAGCTTCTGCACCTCCTCATGTTAGCCTTCAGGACTTCTGGCAGCATGATAAGCAAAAGATCTCAATTTTGTTTCATTTTGCAATCACCTTTGTATTAGTAAAATTGATCATCTTTCATGTGTTTATTGGCCATTTGTATTTCTTCTTTTAATTGTCCTTTTATAGGCTTTGACTATTTTCTTTTTTGCCTTTTTTTCTTTGTTTTGTGGAAGCTCTTTAAATATTCTGATGATTAATTCTTTTTGTATGGATCTGCTGCCAGTAATCCCTCCCAGTCTGTGTTCCTTGCCTCTCGACTTGCTTGTTGTGATTTTTAATGAATTTGTAGCATCTCAGTTGAGTTTCCGAATGGGGGGGCCACACACACACACACGGACACACACACTCAGACACACACATTCACACAGCCATAGATGCAAAACCTTAATGGATGTCAAGTGCCAATCCAGGCCAGAAGTAGATGTGCAAGGCCCCACTGCTGCCTCTGGGCTCTGAGTCCTTTCCAGGGACTCGAGGCTACCAGTGAGAGTGGAGAAAATATTAATAAATGTCTAGTTTTATTTGTTTGCTTACCATTTTACCAGGGTTTACTATCAGGCTTATATATCTTTCTGAAATGAGCCGTGCGACTTGATTTTTCTGTTTTCTGGAATATGTCAAAGAGGTCAAGGCAGCAGAAGACATGTCAGGTCTTACAATCCACCAGATGGCAGTTTGCAGACTCATGAGCAACAGTGCGTGGTGACTGCTTTAGGCCATGATATGCAACTGATGGGAGCTGCAGCCTGGGGAGGGAGGGAGGGGGAGAGGAGGAGGTGGGGGTGTCTCTGGTGGGGGAAGGCTTTGGTGGGGACCCTGAGCCTCTGGGGACATTGTGAGACCCCCAGAATAATCCAGACCTCGAGACAACCATGAGCTTGAGAATGTATCAGAAAAGTCTTTACTCTCCAATTTCACTTAGCGTTAGATTTAGCTAGAAATTTATCTTGGGAAAGAAAATACTGCCCACTAAATGTATGCTAATTTTATTTCTGACTTTAATGCTACTCTGGAGTGTCTCCTCAGATCTTACAAATAACTTTCCAAGTTCCTTTTTTGTGCCCTCAGACTTAACCTGTAGCAATCATCACTTGTTAACTGCAATGGACAGAACAAAAGCTGAAGTATAATTTATTTTAAGACTATAATCACTTATTGATTACTGTTTTTCTCAAGGAAATAGAATCAGTGAATGAACTTTTATCTAAGAAAGTCCAGGATGGTTTTTATACTCTGTATTTAGTTCAAATTCATTTGAATCTTCCTTATAAAACTAGCATTTCAGGCATTGTGTTGCAGATAATAATTATTTTTAAAAAGGATTCATCATGCTGCTTATGTGAAAAATTCACAGTAGGCAGACAATATTTAATAAGTAAATCAATAATGTTCATTTCAGGGAAAAATTACGTATAGAATATAGCTGAAGAAGATAATAAAACAAGATCAAATACTAAATCTCAGGACTGATGAACCATTAGGGATAATGCAATTCACTGCAGTGCCGGGCTGCAGTGTTATTAGGGAGCTTACATCATAAAATGCTGTGTAAATGCAAATTCAACCTAATTTGTCATATGATTAAAACACAAGGAGAAAGAAGTCCTGCTGTAATCGAATGTAACATTTCCCACTTTGTGAAGCAACACTGCAGAGGCAGCTTCCTCAGCTTGGAAAGATTATACTATCCATGAGTTCCCCTAACTATTTATGACAAAATATAATTAAAAATCTTAAAATTAAGAGGAACTCTCAGTGTCTTTTAGTCCCACCTCTTCTCACCTCCTGCCAAGGCCCCACCTAGAACGTTGCTGATGAGAGATCAGCTTCCTTCTTTGTAAACACGGAGCCCGATCTCTTGTTTGAAAGCTGGTGTTGTCAAAATGCTTTATACTTTATGGGTCTGAACTTAATTCTCTATAGCTTCCACTTATTAATCTTAGTGCAGGTTAAGTATCTCTTCTTCGAAATGCTTGGCACCAGAAGGGTTTTGGATTTTATATATTTTTTTAAAAAATTTGGAATTTTTGCATATACATAATAAGATATCTTGGGGATGGGACCCAAGTCTAAACACAAAATTGATTTATTTATGTTTTACACACATAGTCTGAAGGTAATATTTTACACAATATTTTTCATGATTTTGTGCATGAAACAGTTTGTGCACATCGAACTATCAGAAAGCAAAAGTGTTACTGTCTCAGCCACCAACGTGGACAATCTGTGGTTGTTTGCAGTGACCACCATTCCTGACTGAATTTACCTGATACCAATAAGCAATCATTTTCTTACACGTGTTCACATGCAAGTACTTAACAGTAAAAAATATGACATCCCATTAATCCAGTGAAGACCCAATGTGTTCAGGGTAACCAGTGTCACAGCAGCAGCACCAGAACACCTGTGGCCACTGTGCGACATCAACAGGCCTCTAGGCTCCAGCCACAATGCTGTGTTTTGGTTAAAAGGTTACTGTGCACTGTGTTTTATTTTTGTAGGTCAGAAGAAACATCAGAAGCAGTTGAGGAACCAGGAAGTGGGTCCTCTAGGGAGGAGGAGGCATTCTGCTGGCTTTTTAAAATGTTTCCTCCAGAGCCATCTGCCTCATTAACAGTGGTTTTTGTCTAAGAATTTTCTCTCTGATTTTATAAACTGACATGATTTCTTGTTCTGTTATGAATGCATGCTGCTTTGGCCCTTCAAGGCCATTTTGACAAACTGCATTGAACATCATACTGAATGGGGAACAGTTGAAAGCCTTTCCTGTAAGAACTGGAACAGGAAAACGATGCCCACTTTCACCACTCTTGTTCAACGTAACCTGGAGTCCCAGCCAGAGAAACCGAGCAAGACAAAGAATTAGAAGGCATCCAGATTGAAAGAGAGGAAGCCAAATTTTCCCTTTTTGCAGATGACATGATCTTATATGTAGAATAACTTAAAGACTCTATCAAAAAACTCTTAGAATTGATAAACAAATTTAGTAAAGTTGCAGGATACAAAAATCAATATACAAAAATCAACAGCATTCCTATACATTAATAACAAGCTAGCTGAAAGAAAAATCAACAAATCCCATTTACAATAGCTACAAAAAATAATAAAATACCTAGAAATAAATATAGCCAAGAAAGTAAAAGGCCTCTCCAAGGAAAAGAACAAATACTCACAAAAGAAATTGAAGAGTACACAAATAAGTGGAAAAAGATACCATGCTCATGGATCAAAAGAATTCATATTGTTAAAATGACCATAGTAACCAAAGCTATAAATTCAGAGCAATACCTATCAGAATAGCAATGACATTCTTCTCAGAAGTAGAAAAACAATCTTATATCTTTTATGGAACCACAAAAGATCCAGAATAGCTAAAACAATACTGAGCACAATGAATAAAGCTGGAAGCACCTCACTACCTGACTTCAGTATATATTGTGAACGTATGGTAACCAAAACAACATGGTACTGGCATAAACACAGACACATAGACCAATGGAACAGAATAAAGAACCAAGAAGTATATCCATGCATTTACATCCAAGCAATTTTTGACAAAGGCATCAAGAACATACATTGGGAAAAAGATACCCTCTTCAATAAATGGTGCTGAGAATACTGGATATCCATATACAGAAAAATAAAACTAGATCACTATTTCTCACCATATACAAAAATTAACTCAAAATCGATTAAAAACTTAAACATAAAAACCAAAACTATAAAACTACCAGAAGAAAACACTTCAGGGCATTTAGGCAAAGATTTTCTGGCTAAGACTTCAAAAACACAGGCAACAAAAATAAAAATAGACAAATGGGGCTACATTAAACTAAAAAAGCTTCTGCACAGCAAAAGGAACAATCAACAGAATGAAGAAACAGCTTGTGGAATGGGAGAAAATATATGCAAATTATTTATCTGATAAGGAACTATTATCCAGAATATATAAGGAACTCAAACAACTCAACAGCAAAAAATCAAATAATTCCATTTAAAACTGGGCAAAGGATCTGAATTGACATTTCTCTAAAGTAGACATACACATGGCCAGCAGGTGTATGAAAAAATGCTCGACATCACTAATCACTAGAGAAATGCAAGTCTAAATCACAATGAGATATCACCTCACCCTAGCTAAAATGGCTATTATCAAAAACACAAAAAATAACAAATGCTGGTGAGGATGTAGAGAAAAGGGAACTCTCATATACTGTTGGTGGGAATGTAAATTAATACAGTCATTATGGAAAACATTATGAATTTTTCTCAAAAAACTAAAAGTTGAACTATATAATCAGCAATCTCACTACTGGGTATTTATCCAAAGGAAAGGAAATCAGCATATCAAAGGTATACCTGCACCCCCATGTTCATTGCAGCACAACTCACAGTAGGCATGGTATGGAATCAACCTAAGTGTCCATCAGCAGATGAATGAATAAAGAAAATATGGTACATACACACAATGGAGTACTATCCAGCCATAACAAAGAATGAAATCCCGTCATTTGCAGCAACATGGATGGAACTGGAAGTCATTATTAAGTGAAATGAGCCAGGTACAGGAAGATTAGTATCACCTCTTTTATTCATTCATGGGAGCTAAAAAAGCTGATCTCGTGGAGGTATTGAATAGAATGAAGGTGACCAGAGGATGGGAAGGGGAGTGGGGAGAGGGCATGAATAGAGTTTGGTTACTGGGTACAAACATACAGTTAGAGAGGAGTAAGTTCTAGTGTTCAATAGCACAGTAGGGTGTCTATAGTTAAAAATAATTTGTTGTGTATTTCAAAATTGCTAGAAGAGAATATTTGGAATGTCCCCAAGACAAAGAAATAATAAATATTTGACGTGATGGTTATCCTAAATACCCTAATTTGATCATCACACATTTAATGCATGCGTCAAAATATCACATGTACCCTATAAATAAGCACAATTATTATATATCAATTTAAAAAAGAACAGAAAAAGTAGAAAGTAGGAACTGGAAGGGTGTCCTCCCAAATTTCTTGCAGTGTTGATACTCTTTGGTTAGAGGACTGGCCTGCCTTGGGTAGAGTTCAAGCTATCTCAAATTAAGTTTCATAGTTTTGCACCCACGTTCCTGCCAAGACATGGCCCTGAGGTCCTCTGGCCTTGTCTGGTCTTTAGGATAGTTAACTTCATTAATAATTGTGTTTATAAAATTACTTTAACATATTTTTTAAAAACGCTTTTGGTGATCTGACCCCTGCCCTTTTCTTTGTAGAACTAAAATCTATATGTTGGGCTTCGGTGTCAGAGCAATGCAGTCTAGCTACTCAGAGCAGAGGGTTCTAGACTCAGAACTGCCTTCTCCCAGTAGTGAGCTCCAGGTCGTTCCGAACAATCTCTCCAATCAGATTTCTCTGCTTCAAATCACTAACAGCTATTGCTGCCACTATAAGTAAAACTGGCTTCATTTAGCACCATTTTTAGCAGATGATGGTTAGTCCATCTTATACTTCCTGGATAGTGGGTCAAAAGGAGGAAAGCTCTCATGTCCCTGAAAAAGAGCTTTAATCCATCTCCACTTCCACCCTTCAAAGTTTTCAGCAGTTTCTCATTTGCTTATTCTTCCTCATAAAGATAGTTAGGTATGGCGATCGTGTTTTCTGAACCAAAAAGATGCTGGTCTGACCAGAATAAAATTTTGGTGCTTATTTTGTGCTAGAAGCAATAATATGGCAGAGAAACATACAGAATAACTGGTGGTTTCAAGGGGTAATAGAGCATGTTATTTGAAATCAAGGCTGTTTTGAAACATAAGGCATTTAGAACATACACTTTATATGAACATAGAACATACACATTCCTTCTATGAACATGAACAGGGAACATATGTGCTCTCGCCCTCTGGGGTAACCAAGGGTTACTGAAGATGCTCTAGTCTCTGCCCTAGTGGTTTCCAGGGGAACCTGAATCTTGAGACTCACTGAAATGCAAGAATATGATAAACCTGAATCATTCCCCTGCTTCATGGCCAGTGCCCAGGTTTCACACACCATTACCGTCTCTTCCAGTTCAAGTCTGTCTGTCTTAACACTGTATGAGGATTAGAATCACCTGGACAGCTGAGGCGACTGCTGGTGCCTGACTCTCAGCTGGAGTCCATGGGGTTGGAATCTGGCTGCCTGGCAATTTTAAAAGCTTTCCATATGATTCTCATAGATAGCTAAGGCTCAGAATCACTATTCTGTATAAGATAAACATGCAGTTCTGTCTTTTGAAAACACTCAGCATCATCCTAACAAACGTGGCACCATAAATACGTAACAAAAAAAATTAAATAAAATATATATACAGAGAAGATAGGGTTGACTTAACTGAAGTTCCTTATGCCCAGAGCAGGGATTCTGTAGGTCCCTGTTTCCCTTTTTGAAGCTGTAACTATCTGCTGTGTCTTATAGATGATTTATCTGCTATACTGTACTGTGGAGATGTTTGGCTGCTTGTGGGTAATTTAACTTTCCATAAGAATTTTAATTGGCCAACTTTTTCTCCATCCTGTAGAAGAATTCCCTTTTTAGCCTATTCAAGTGGAAGCAGAAACATGTCAATTAAGAGGTTAGCCTGATTGCAGAGAGTTTTATAGGAAGGAAGCCCTTCATGTTGATGAATATTTCAACAACAGGCACATCTTAACTGAGTCAGAGCTGCGGTTACACGGAAAAGTAAACTAAAATTTACACACAACTCTTCTTCCAGTGCCAAAAAATGTTAAGAAATGAGTTATTCATCTTTAAGACTTTTTATATATCAACTCTGTAGAGCACAAGTATGTAAAGTGTAATGAAATCCCCTAAACTGGAATGCTCCCAGTCAGATCCCCTAGGTTATTGGAGCATGTGAAATATAGAAATATAGGTACACATTTGTCTACATAATACACATTCAAACACACTACGTAATTAGTGGAAAGCTACAAATGACTATAAAAACTCTATCTCCCTGGGCATTTGTCTCATGTTTTCTTCAGCGTGTATCACATTTAATATGGTACATGTGTTACTTATTTATCTTACTGGTTTTCTGCTCCCCCGTAAGAATGTGAGCTCTCTGGAGGAAGGGGTTTGTCTATCTCCTCATCACTGGATCTTCAAGGCCTAGACCACTTACTGGTGTAGAGTGTGCCCCTCAATAACAGCTATCAGTGATTGAATATTAGGGAGTCAGAAAAGCAATTTCTGGAGATTTTGTTGGACGCCACACATATCAGTCCAATCTCACGTGCTTTGTTCACAATGTGGTAATATGATGAGGCTGAATAACTGTGATATTCAGAGTCAGCAAACCTGGTTTTAAGTGCTGGCTCTGCCACATACTGGGTGAATTTGCGTGATCTATAATCTCATCTAGGAAGTACAGCAAAATGAGCAATCATGACACTTTCTTCTATTTCACAGGGCAGTTCAATGGGGCAAAGAAACTAGTTTGCTGACAATTACTTTGCAACTTACCAACTACAGTAGTTTGCTTACTATTGCAGGTGTGAGTGTGCTCAGCCAGCACCATGTGCAGGCACAAAACCCAGCACTTACCGCATCATGTTGACACGTCTGTTAAAGTACCTCTCTTTCCACTACACTGCCAGCATTTTGGAGAGTGGGAAAACAGGTTATTTTCTGTATCCACATCTCATGCAATGCCTTTATGCAAGAATGTGAGAACTCAGTTGCTCAATCCATGTTTGTTGACTCAAACCAAGCCATTCTCCATTTACCATCTTTCATTTCTTAATCTCACCAACAAAGCATTTATTCTGTTTCCAGTTCCCCGTGGACTTCCCCAAAGCACTCATACAATGAAATAAAATGAAATAAAATACCCAACCATACAGATATGTGCTGAGGGAGCTTAGGGAGCTCTGAACACAGACTTAATGCAGTGAGCCATCCTAACTAACCCGATGGAGCCCCGGTTTTCACTGCTAACCTGATTTTCTTCGATGCCCCGGTGTTAAAGGTGATCAGAAGAAATGCAGTCAGAGAAAATGATCTTTCTTTTTCACTCACAAAGGAGCAGCTTGAGGAGCAGGAAGAGGGGACAAGACAGCAGGTGCTTATTGTGTATTAACTGTACAAATCGACGTTTTAGGTTGGAAAAAGATCTTCGAGAATAAAAAACTCTTTATAAACCCCAGTTTTACTGAAAGCTATAATTTCTCAACAGTTTTTTAGAAAATTGGTTGATTCTCTTATTTTAGCTCAAAATCAAGTGATTCTCAGGGACAAACTATAAGAATACTTTTTTAAAAAATACCCATTTATGTATCCATGCAACAAATCTCAATGTAATTTTCACAAGGTTATCTTTCTAGATGTGGATGGCGAAACTGTGTGCCCTAGAGTTAGAAAGAGCTCAACATGAATCCCAGTTTTATCACTCATTAGCCGAATGACCTTAGGTTAGTTACTTAACTTCTCTGAGCCTCTATTGTTGATGTTACAAAATAGATATCTATCTAAAAATTAATTTATGGATTAACTTTGCTGAAGTGACAAAACTCCCAAATTTCAATGTTTGACAACAACGTTCATTTCTCATATTATATGAGAAATACAGGTTTGCTGTGCCTCTGCTTCAGGCTCTGGGTTTTCCGTTTCTTCTCCTTTGGGAGCTTGGGCTGGAAAATGCAGCCCTAATCTAGACAGGTTGATTCTCCTGATGAAGGAGGAGAGAAAGAGAGGTAGAGCTGGTGCACACAATCCCATATGTCATGTCATCCCTCGTTCCATTGGTGAAAACGTATCACATGACTAAGACCAACTTCCATGGGACAGCTAAGTATAGGTAACTGCCTGAGTCACATGGTAACTAAGGGAGATTTTGGTGCATAGCAAACTTTAAAACCATTTATTTAGTCCACTGTTATTCAGGTTGCCACTTTGGCTGGGCTCAGCAGGGTGGTTCTTCTTCATATGTTTGTGTTCAGTTGGTCAGGCCAGGGCTCTGTGGGCCCCCCATGGCCTCACTGATATGTCTGGTTTTAGGTTGACTGTCAGCTAGGGCAAGGGATTTACTACACCACAGGTCTCTCATCATTGAGCAAGCAAGCCTGGGCATCTTTGATTGAGAACAAAATTTAAAGAGCAACAGGAGGCCAACACCAAGGCCGAAGTCCCTATTACATCTCTGCTTGGGTCATGCTTGTTATTGCTCCATTAAACAGAGGATGTCTCATGGTCCAAACAAAGTGTGGGAAATAGCCTATTGGGAGGAGGTGCCAGACCCACTGCAGATGGCTGTGAACGGATAAAAAAGAAATAATTCATGGCCACTGTTTATAATCTATTACACATGGTAATGGGTATAAGATGCTCTTACAGAAAGAAGGATTGAATAATTGTGAAATATATGGCAATCTACCACTGCCTTCTGTCGTGATCACAAATGTTTACCTTCTTTCCACTCAAAAATTAAACCCACCCATCCAAAGGAAGGAACCCCGACAGTCACATGAAATTGAAAGTCAGCATCAGGCTCAAAATCCATATCTCAGGATGATGTCTACACTGGGTTCAGCTGTGGCTCTACTTGATCTGGGGAACTAAGGAACTAAATAGACATGTTCTCTGCATACCTGCCTCACCTGTGCACACCGCAGTGATGGAACACAGCAGAATAACTACCACAAAGGCTCCTGTTCAGAGAAGGAAGGCAAGAATAGGAACCACTGCCATTACTGGTCCATAGAAAGTCATGAATTCCTGTTGGAAAGTGTGAAAAGCTATGTGGTGATGGAGACTGCTCCTTGTGGGGTCCAGTTGTCATCGTTCTGGGCACATCTGAAGATGGTGTTGGGGACTGCGCCTCCTTTGAATGCCAAAAAACTTTATTAGCTGCTTTCTGCCCACAAAAAGTTGGGGACTCAGGGGTTGCTTTAGGCCTCAGACAGTAGCAGTTTATTTTAATGCTGTTGGTGATAGAACTCCTCTCTCCTTCCCTCTCTTTCTCTCTTTCCCCTTAATTAGAGTTGTCTCAAGTTTCAGGCTTTTATAAGACCATAGCATAATCTATTTTCCTTAAGCTATTTTTTTCCAGTGGAAAATATTTTCTGAGGACCATCTTAAACAAAGGTGTTTAAACAAAGATACAAAAGTCAGACCCTTGAATTGTTCTTTGCTTTAATCTCGTGTCTTTATTTGAATCTTAACCAGACTTTTTGGCTCAAAAACTTTCTCAGTTTTATTATTTTTTTTCTTATTAGAGATAACCAATAGTTCCTTTTCTAATCCTGAAATTCCCAGAATTTCTAAATAATCTCATTTCTTTCCCATTTATCTCTTCTTGCAAACAGGCCTATTTTTTTCTGAGCTCATATTTCTTGTAGTACTTTACTATGGCTAATATCAACCTATGGTGGTAATAACATTGTTTTACAAACCTCTTCAACCACAGCCACAAGTTACTTGGGTTCATTATCTGCCTTCCTGGTTATCACACATGACAGTTTTACCAAATGTTCACTATTGCCTGGTTGTCAGCTTTTCAGTTTCTATTAATAACAGTAGTTCTTTTGCCTGGCCCTGAAGCCAACCTCAGCATTTTAGTTCTTTGTTGCATCAATATCCCATTCATATTACCAATTATTTTATTAGCTTGCTCTGCTCTGGTATCAAACCACACCTGAGTCTTAGTGGCATTCGACATGTATTCATGTGTCGCTCAGTTTACAGGAGAACTGTGGGTGGATCTGTTTCCAGCTGAAGCTCTGCCCAGGCTACATGCTGGGTTGTCTAAACTGTGGACTTGTCCCCAGCTCTCAAGGAATCTTCTTATTCTGGGACTTAGGCTGCGGGAGCATCCCTGATCCAATCTCATGGCAGGGAGGCACAGCAGGGGAGAGGCTATCACACGGTGTCTTCTAAACTAGTGGGACTTGTATGATACCCACTCCATGCCCAGTGTCAAGCCCATCACGTGGCCAAGTACAGCATCCATGAGGTGGATGTCCTCCTGTAGATGGCTGGTGGACCACAGGGCCAAGGATGGGGATGCGTGGCCCTGTTGCGGGGAAAGACAATACAAATCCACCATGATCACGGGGAATAATTGTGAGAATTCCACAGTACAATTTTTTAGTGTACCATTTAATGAACTTTCACAAACTGAATGTACCTTTGTAACCTGTCCCCATAGCAAGAAAGAGATCATCATCAGCCTAAAAGCCTTCCTCATGTACCTCCAGGCAGACTCACACCAAGCGAACTTACCACTCCCTGACGTCTAACGAGTGGATGCCTTGTGTCCCTCTTCCTCCTGTTAAGACAGAGCCCACAGCATGCCCTCTGCTGCACCAGCTACTCCCCCTTCCCCCAGGTGTATGAGCACCATCCCCACTGCCAATGCAGTCGCGGACTGTTCACGCTCACCACTCCCTAGTACTCCATTGTGTGCGAGAACCACAATTTCTCAGCCGATGTCACTCTTGAATTTGGGAAGTTGAGATTCAGGAGCTGCCTGGCACATATGTGGTGGTTCCCTAATACATTTTAGTGTTTTCCTGTCCTCTTCCTCTCATGTACCAGCCTTTGTGCCTGAAATAAATATCCCATTGCCTTACGTTAACTCCAGGCCCAAGATCACTGTGTGTCGGAGGTTGAAGAAGGAGCATAAGTCCGTATCAGGCTAGAATTTAGGTAGCATAGTAAAGAATAGTCTAATTCGTCAAGGAGTCCCAATGATGGCTCTCCTCCTGGGAGCACGCACTGTCGGGTGACCTGGGGCTCATTTGCCCAGATTCCTGGTTCTAATCAGTGCAGTTAAACCGGTCCTCAGAGTCCCCGATTTCATATTAGAGTTAGAGCAAAGCACGTGTTTATGCAAGGAAGATATAAAACATAAGTTATTTCTTAACTTTCTTCTTTTTTTCCCCAACTTTATATCTACTTGGCATCTTCTTCCAGATAAATTTGACCTTGGCAGGAGCAACTTTTTCATCTTCATGTTTTTAATTTTAAAAAAATTTACTGATCTTACACTTAATAATTCTAATAAAAGATTGTTGTCTCCTCTTTCTAAATTTAGTGTAAATCTGGAATTTTAACTTATTTTATTATGTATTATTCAAAATTAAGTTTTAAAGTGAAATCATTCATATTTACCATCTTAGAATCAGTTCAGTAGAATCTGCCTGGACTATTTTGTTTTAGGCAATGAAAATAAAAGTTTTATTTTTTGGTACATATTTTTCTTTTTCTATTGTTGGCCTTTTGCTCCCCTGGTGTGTGAAAGCAAATGCTGTCTGAAAGCATTTTCAGTCAAGCCTGATTTAATGGTGTTCTTAGGGCATAGCTTCCGACTGCATGCTACTTAGGGACGGCCAGGGCAAACGTGCATTACACTCTCCGGTCCCATCCTGGGTCTTCCCCTGTAGGTCATTTCAGCGCTAATCAAATTGGACTCGTAGCAAGGTCTTTTGTCTGTAGTCACTTCTTCAGAAAACTTTGGAGCTTCGATATTTTTTGCCTTCCAGGCAAGCAGAGAAGCAGCATACTCTTTTTGTTTTGTTTTAAACCATGCTGAAACATGTGCTTACTCCTAAATGATTCTGTTCCTGACATGCCAAATGTAACGCTGTTCCAAAAACCTGACCTGGATGATAGCAGGAATTACGCTTTGGTGGAATAACAGCAACGGAACAAGCAATAACCATCTCCACAATAACAATTAACAGTTATCGAGTGGCTGCAACACTCCACGCACCACGTTGATAGAACGTTATGAGATGGGGGCTGTTCATTCAAGAATCTCACTGAGTGTATGAGAACAAGTGCAGACCAACGTGCTCCATGAGACGGTAAAGATATTCTTCGCATATTAGGAAAGTACAGAGGTGGAGGGCCCAAGCCCAGTCTACTTTAACTTCAAAGAGAAAAATATTTCTATAATGGTCAAAATCACCAGAAAAACATCATACGTACATGAAAGAGATTGAGTACATTATGAAACAATGTCACGGTCCTTTTGGTTCCGAGACAATGTGAAATGGCAGAACTCCCTGCAAGATAGGACACAGAAACAAAGAAGGTCTTTGAGTTTCAAGGAAAAACCAAGGTGGAGTTTTCTCTGTGCCAACAGACTTTATCTTCCGAGTCTTTGCCTACACAACTCAGTCTCTGAAAATCCATGATCACTGTGTTTATCACAAGCCAGCTTCATATTTTGACTGTTAATATATTTTTATCAATAATTGACGTTTTTGTGTATGGCATGGTCCTTTGCATCCCTTGTGCATTAGGTAGGACTCAACTGTCTGTTTTCTAAGAGATTTCTATGCGCACATTAGGAACCATCCTCTCTACACACTGGACATTTAAAACCATTTACACATAGAGTT
>NW_012155729.1:1630994-1632365 GCF_000956105.1 Propithecus coquereli | reverse complement strand
AACAAAAAATCAAAATACCTGATTTTAAATTTGGCAAAATAGATATTTCTCCAATAGAGACACACATATGGGAAATAAACACATGAAAAGATGCTCAACATCACTAATCATTAGGCAACTGCAAACCAAAACCATAATGAGATACCACTTCATACCCATTTGGTTGGCTATGATTAATATTAGAAGAAATGTTGGTGAGGATGTGACAACATTGAAACCCTGTGCATTGCTGGTGGGAACGCACACTAGTGCAGCCACTGTGGAAAACACTGTGGCAACTTCTCAAAAGAGTAAACCTAGAGTTGCCATATAATCCAGCAATTCCGTTTCATGGCATATTGCCAAAGAATTGAAGGTAGGGACTCAAAAAGACATTGCCCACCCATGTTCAAAACAGCACTATTCACAATACCCAAAGTGTTGGAGCAACCTGTAGCCATGGACAGACAAATCAATAAACAAAATGTGGTCTATCCACACAATAGACTGTAATTCAGCCTCCAGAAAGAAGGATATTTTGACACATTCTACAACATGGATGAAACTCAAAGTGAAATAAATCAGCCAAATATCTTATGATTCCCCTTACGTGAGGTACATAGAGTGGTGAAATTCATAAGGACAGAAAATGGAATGGTGGTTGCCAGCAGTTGGGGAGAGCGAACGTGGGAAGTTACTGTTTAATGGGGACAGAGTTTTAGTTTTCCAAGCTAAGAAGTTCTGCGAATAGATGATGGTGATGGTTGCACAACATTGCGAAGACACCAAAGTCACTGAATCATACACTTAAAAATAGTTAAAAATAGCAACTTTTATATTATGCATATTTTATGATGAAACCAATCAACTAAATAAAATGACCTCAGGAAGAAAAAAGTGCCCATTTTCATTCATGAGTATACCCCACACGTTAGGTTGTTCTCCTGATCCGAGCCCAGCTTTGATGATTTTAGCTGGGCTCGCTCCTCCAAGGAGCTGGCCTCATGGGCATGGATATGAGTGTGCTCAGAAGGTCCCCTGGTCTTTCTTCTGTCACTGTCTTGAAGTTCTTAATAATTTTTAGTTTAGAGGCCTCATGTTTTCATTTTGCACTGGGCTCTGCGTCTGCAGTGCACCACGGGGTCAGCGACAGCATGCCCCACTCGTGGGTGGGGTTGGGTGTCTGTGGGCTGGAGCAATGGGGCAAAGTCATCCCCATCATCACCTACCAGTTTAGCCCAGGATTGTTCAGACTGTGGTTCAGAGTTTAGAGTTGGGGAGTGTGTGGTGAGAGAAAGAGATGTTCTTTCCTTTGTAGGCGTATATGCTTCAGAGAGGCTGCCTGTTTTTCTAGAGATGGGGACTGTGTTCAGGGGAACCCCTCAAAAGGGG
>NW_012155729.1:1628072-1630944 GCF_000956105.1 Propithecus coquereli | reverse complement strand
ATGGCGAGAAGTCAGCAATAACGTTTAGTCAAAAGCTGGATGGTAAATATTTTAGGCCTTGAGGCCCAAGGGGCAAAGCCTAAAGTACTGTGTCAGAACATATAGAACCATTTAAAATTGTAAAAAACATTTTTTGTCTTTGTGTTTTACAAAAGCAGGTGGCAGACTGGATTGGGCCATGGGTCCAAACCCAAACATTACCTCTACAGACTATAATCAAATATATAATGTACATTATATTGATACAGTGTTCTTATATGTATCAGCTTTCAACATCGACAATGACATTTAATAGTGATAGTTTTAGGAACTATTTGTTTCCCCCGCTGGGTAGAAAATAAGTTCTTAATGTCTTCCCCAAACATTTAATTCATCCAAAGTGTTTATAACAAAGGGACACCTTTGGCGGTGTGTCTGTAACATTATTATTATGCTTTAGCATTGCTTACAGCATTGCCTTGGTATTATGCACAGAGAGTATTTGAAATTGGGAAACTGTGAAGTGGGAGGGTTTGCTGTATTCAACAAAGGGGCAAAATCAATTTGCAACCTGTCCCCTGCTGAGCCTCCCTGTGATACCTCAGCAGCAGAGCCAGCCAATGCCCAGCTGAGTCAGCTGGGAGGTTAAAATCTGCATCTGCAGATGCCAGCATCTTTTAAAAGAGCTAACCTTGTACATGCTAGACATACATGTCTCCTCTCCTTTAGAGGGAGAAGACTGTAAGAACTGCATTTTCCTTTATCCTCATACGTGTGTGTGAAATCGTCCAAGTGCGGTGGGAGCGAGCTCCCAAATTGAAGAAGGAAGGCCAGAGGATGCAAATGGTGTGAGGCTCTGCCATAGTCTCTGCTGAAATTCTTTGCTTTTCCTTTATGCAAATGATTGCCATTCTCTCAGCTATTTGTCAGCACAGGAGGTTGTCATTGTTATGGAGATGATCCCTACCTGTCTTTCCATCAGTGTAGCTGAAGCTAATTCAGTGCATTGATGTAAGATTATTATCGGGTTGAGCACTTATCTGACAAAATTTATGGTGATGTGTCTGGTACACATTGGATGTGCCAATGCTCCCTGATCATGAGTTTTTATAGCATTCCCATTAGCTGGTGACAGCTGTCAAAAATGCGGTTGTTATCGTTTATTTGCTTCTGACATTTGAAGGTCACTTATAGTTTTAATTAAATTTTTCCTTTGTCAACTCAGAAATACCACTCAATTGAGCTCTCTATTGGTCTTGAAGCTGAGATGGCATTCCAGGATCCGGTCATTTCAAGATTGCATCGCTAAACTGCTTATAGCAATGATAATGCTTACTAAATGCCACAAATATATTGGTGACTACCCACAATAGAGAAATAGATTAAAGGTCCACCAGGCGGACCTAGCCTCTGCGTGGGAGACACCCCTCCTTCCATTCCCTGCTCCTCCAACCCAGGGGTAGATGGGCTTGCAGTGATCTCCCTACAGGTGACTGAGCATGCCCTGTCCTCCCTGCCAGTGCCACCAGCTTAAGTGATGCCTTTTGTGCTGGGAGGACACAGCTTCTTCCCCACTCCTGATATTGTTTTCTTTATACATTGGCTGAGAACGTTAAGAAACACTGAGAAGTACAAGTTTCAGAAACAAATTAAAACCAGGAGATTAAAGCTTTATTGGGGCCAGAGTACTTTGACCTTGTGGTTCACAGTGACAGGCATGTCTGAATAGCTGGCCTGCGGTGGTGCTGTTGGGGCGCAGCGGCTGGCTAAGAAGAACTCAGACCTCGGACTATATTGATGACACAGCTCTCTGTTTCTCCTTTTGAAACCTTCATTACATTCATAATTATGTGGTTAATGTCCATAGTCTGCTTTATAAAAATTCACGAGGGCAGAATCCTTGTCTTGGTAAGAATAACAGCTACATTTGTTGACTCTTACGCAGGCCAAGTGCAGGGAAACCTCATTTTCATTGCACTTCACTTTAATGAAGCCACAGATACTGTGCTTTTTACAAATCGAAGGTTTGTGGCAACTCTATATCCAGCAAGTCTGTTGGTGCCACTTTTCCAACAGCATGTGCTCGCTGTGTCAGCCTCTTTTTTTTTTTTTATCAATAAAGTATTTTTACATTAAGGTCTGTACATTTTTTAAATATAATGTTAGCTCACACTTTATTGACTATAGTGCAGTGTAAACATAATTTTTATATGCACTAGGAAGCCAATGTCAGACAAAATAGACTTTAAGTCAAAATTTTACAAAGTCCTATGAACCTTTGTACACCGGTAAATTGGATAACCTCGATGAAAGGGACAGATACTAGAACATGCAGTCTACCAAGACTGAATCATGAAGACACAGAAAATCTGAATAGACCTAAAAGTAGTAAAGATATTGAATCAATAGTCGAAAGCTTCCCAAAAATGAAAAGCTCACGATCAGATGGCTTCTGGTGAATTCTACCAAATACTTAAAAAAGAATTAGCATCAATCCTCCCCATACTACTCTAAAAATGTGAATAGAAAGGAACACTTCATGACTCATTCTATGAGGCCAGCATTACTCTGACACCAAAGCCAGACAAAGACCCTGCAGGAAGAGAAAACTACAGACCAATATCTGTTATAAATTTGATGCAAAAATCTACCACATAAGATTTAAAAATTATATTCAATTCTGTATAAAAGTATTGTAAACCATGACCAAGTGGGATTTGTTATTGGGATGCAAGGATGTTTCAATATATAAAAATCAATCAAGGTAATACCTCACATTAGCAGAATGAAAACACGCAGACACACAATCGATGCAAAAAAAAATTTTTTGACAAAATTCAGCACCCTTTCATGATAAAAACCCTCAATCAACTAAGGATAGAAGGAAAGTACC
>NW_012155729.1:1621037-1627218 GCF_000956105.1 Propithecus coquereli | reverse complement strand
TAAAAATAGTTAAAAATAGTAACTTTTATATTATGCATATTTTGTGATGAAACCAATCAACTAAACAAAATGACCTCAGGAAGAAAAAAGTGCCCATTTTCATTCATGAGTATACCCCACACGTTAGGTTGTTCTCCTGATCCGAGCCCAGCTTTGATGATTTTAGCTGGGCTCGCTCCTCCAAGGAGCTGGCCTCATGGGCCTGGATATGAGTGTGCTCAGAAGGTCCCCTGGTCTTTCTTCTGTCACTGTCTTGAAGTTCTTAATAATTTTTAGTTTAGAGGCCTCATGTTTTCATTTTGCACTGGGCTCTGTGTCTGCAGTGCACCACGGGGTCAGCGACAGCATGCCCCACTCGTGGGTGGGGTTGGGTGTCTGTGGGCTGGAGCAATGGGGCAAAGTCATCCCCATCATCACCTACCAGTTTAGCCCAGGATTGTTCAGACTGTGGTTCAGAGTTTAGAGTTGGGGAGTGTGTGGTGAGAGAAAGAGATGTTCTTTCCTTTGTAGGCGTATATGCTTCAGAGAGGCTGCCTGTTTTTCTAGAGATGGGGACTGTGTTCAGGGGAACCCCTCAAAGGGGGGCACATACTACGAATAATGCTAAGCCAGGGTGTGGTCGATGCTTTCCATATTTCAGAGTCCCTCATCTCCCTCAGGTCATGTTATCCTTGCAGTCGCTTAAAACCCCCAAGACTATTTTACACCAAACACATTCAAGCAACTCTTCCTTATGCCACATGTGAAATTGATTTTCTGAATGAGAACACAAGATTTTTTAAAATTTATCTATCTTCAAGTTTTTACATTCTTATTTTTAGTTGAAAAGTTTCAAAATAAGATTCCTATTTATTAACTCTCTATCTCATCTTTGCGTCATTGAGTCTGAAAATAAATGAGATTGGAGTTATTAATGTGAAAAAAGTATAGTCCATCAGCATTTACTTTAAATAGAAAATCAGCCCATATTACCAAGAAAACAGATGGAAGGAAGGTGCTTACAGGAGAGCCAGTGGGTGGCCTATGAACTGGCGAATCGCTTGACTTTGAGCGTCAGCTACTGAGCACTGGTGTGCATTGGGGAAGTCACCTTCCCTCAGTTATTTTCCAGGTGAACTCTGCAAGTAAGTGAGCTGCAGTCTACGGAAGCCTCAGGGATGTGTGTGCCTCCACCCCCATGAGCCTCCTGCCCCAGTTATCTGTAGTCAGTTACATTGACTCCGGCCTGACTGTTTTGCCTCCTAAATGCTATGCTATGCTTCAGTGCTTAAAGCAATCTTTCCAATATTGCTTACATTTAAATATTTGTTTATCTGACAGAGATTCAAACAGATGCAACTTCTCTCTGAATATGCAAGACCCTCAGGAGCTCAGATTTGAAAGAAAGTAACTCAAATCTGTTTCTTTAATATGGGGCACAGGTATGCATGTTACACGCCACACATGTGTGGACACACACACACCTGTGCATGCACACACACACACATATAAAACTAAATGCACAGCAGAACAGCACCTTCCCTTTTTGTAATGCACCATAGCTCTGTTCTGGTAATTTTCCTAACTGTTCATTATCATAATAATTACTCACCTGTGGAAGTCGGGAGGTGTTGGACAACCCATAGTTATACTGTACTGTGTAGATGGGGAAAGTGTGAAGGGATTAATTACACCATGTTAGGTAGGCAGTGACATCTTTGTCTGGTTGAAACTGTGAGTATTTGGAGTTGGAGCTTTGCATTTGACTTGTAACCTTAAGGTTTTCTAAAAGTGAGTTATGAAGAGCAGAGATTTTTCCCAAAATTGTATCAGAGACAGGCAATACTGTAATGGATCGTAAACTATTAATTTAACAGCTAAAATGCAAAATTTGGAGTGTGTTCACACCCCAAATTAGTTCATTTTTAGAAACATTCAAGTACAGTTTTTATGGTGGATGGCCTTTTTTTGTTGTGAGTTATCCCTTGTCCTAACCTCTTTGCACTTTCAAATTCCATTCTTTGGTAGACAGGAAGGCACTTTCTCATTGGGGAGGCCACTGAACACTGCATACCTTCTCACCACTCTGTACACATGCTAATACTTATTTAAGGTAGCTATTTTTTAGGCAAATATTAACATCATCATGTATGCCTTGTGAGTGGTCTGAAAGCATTCGGAGCAGCTCATGCAGGATGATATGAGTTGGGGGAGAACAACCATAGGTTTGCTTCCTACAAGGCAAGGAGAGATGACCAGATGGAAGAAAGGAGATATGTGAGAAAACAATGCTATTGGCTACTCTGTTTAAAGACAAAATGTGAATTAACCAACATGATGAAAATTAAAGTTTGGAGAGTTCTGTCAATTTACATTATCCAAGCAAACCCTTTCCTCTATTACTACCAGAAATGGAGAGTTTTCTCTATAATGCTTTTTGACTCTTCTCATTCAAAAATACATTTGCGTGTTGCTTAACAAGAGGGTGAGCCAGGTGATTTTGTCATCGTGTGGACATCATAGAGTGTACTTGCACAAATCTAGATGGTGTATATATTTGCATTTATATATATTTTCTCATATGGAAAATGAAATGTCCCAACACCATTACTGAATATCGATCATTTTCCCTACCTGATCTGCAATGCCAATATCAAGTATCCTATATCAGGGTTCTACATACACTCCGTTATCATCTTATGGGACCACTGCCCCGTATATGAGCATCACAGACAGAAATGCCATTATGTGGCACAGGACTGCTGTCTAGACCAACTAGTGCCAAGCTCCCTGACAGGCCCAGTTCTCTGAGTAACTGTGAAGCACACAGAATACTCTTAATTTCCACTCACCACATCCTTTTTTCCGCATTGGATGTTGTCAGGAGCCCAGTTCACTTACGATCTCCTTTTCCTTCCCCCCTTCTGACCTGCTGTCTGTGAATAATTTGATAAATTCATTTAAAGCAAGATTAAGTAACTAATCAGTCCTATAGTCTTACTCCTATTAGCAGGGAGTGAACAAGGTCTCAGGGTGGAACCTCCTATATGGGCAAACCGGAAGGGGCCGGGAGGGCATCCCTGAAGTCAGACAGACGTAGATGGAGCAGCTTGTCTGCCAGTTCTGAGGTTTTTCTTCCTGCTCCTCCTATAGTTGACAAGATCATCTCGTGGAGGAATCAAAACGTTTCCCAGGATTAGTCTTTAGAATGAGCTTGTTCCAAATCAGAAACTATAATTTCCATTTTAAGGGAAACATTCAGTGGAAATGTTGAGGTCTCGGGGAGTTGGGCGAGGCTGAGAGCTGGCTCCTGATGCTCGTTGGCCCCCAGTGGCCTCCAAGGTTTAGTCGCCAGGTCTCATGTGGAAGGTGAGCGGGGACGTGCACAGGATGGTCGGGAAAGCCTGCGCCCGGGTCAGAGCAAACAGCGGCTTCCTCCCCAGAAATGTGCCACAGCAGCCATTCTCCCCGTGACTCCCAACATTTGCTAGTATTGCAGACGAGGATGCAGTCCTGCCCCCAGGCACGTCCCTTCAAACACCCCCAGCGCCCTGGTCACGGCACAGAGGGACAGTTTTCCCACCTGGAGCAGTGCTAGACGGGGAAGTGCTGCCCTTTGACTGCAGAGCCGGCCGTGGCCCTTCTGTGCAGCTGTCTCTGCTTTGGTGGTTCTTGACACAGAGCATAACTGAGCAGATAAGTCATCCATACTTCTCTGTGGATAGTTACTGCACCGTTTACATTCCCATGGAAATTGCTGGAAAAAGCCTGGAACGATGTATGCTCGCCTTGGCTAGAGTTCACAGAAATTCTGTCTCCAATTCTCCTTTTGACAATGTGGAGATACCTTTTTTCCCAACTCATGCTGATGCAAAGAGAATCTGAGACTCTCTCTCTTTTGCCCTCAGTTTCATTTGTCATCGTCTCTCTCCACCCTAAAGGATGACTAGAAATTGGCACTCGGAACAGTGATGTTTGCTGACATTTTAAAAAGAATAGCTGTCAAAACAGCCAGGATTTTTTTTTTCATATTTAAAATATTCTCTAGATGATTCTGAACTTGCCTTTCATGCTTTTTTTTTAACTGCTGTAGTGTTGGAGGCCAGCTGAAGATCATTTTCAAGTGACAGAGTGGCCTCTAAATGAGGAGCTCGTCACACAAAGTCTCCCCTTGCTCTTGTCATCTTGACGGCAGTTACTGTTGATGAATATCTCCTACAAGAAGATTTTTAGGTACTGGTGATAATTTTCTTAGCACCTGCTTGGAAGTTTTAGAGATAGATTTGTTTTAAAAACGAGCCAGCCACGATGGCTTCTGTTTCCCGGGTGCGTCTGTTTCAGGCTCTCATTGTGTACCTGTCACACGCATGACATTTGGCATTTGAACACTTTTGGGAAATAGGGTAGGTGACAGTCCTCAAACAAAGCCATAAGGAGACGTAGACGGGGATATGCTGAGGTTCTCTGTCAGAGAAATAGGAGGCCAAAGTGATCCCAAGCCAGATTCACGGTCATCCCGTCGCTTGCTGTCGGGGATCCCCTGCGAGGCCCCAGATATGAGCTGAGGGAGCAGAGTGGCTGGGACAATGCCCTGGAGTTGTCCTCTCAGGTGGCCTGAAGTCTGCACAGCCTAAGTGTATCACTGGCATGGCACAGACACACTGCGTTGGCCCAGGAGTGCTGGTTGCAGGGCACAGGCCACCCCAGCTCACGATGAGCACTGTGGGCCTTTGGGTCATGGCCACCGTGGGCTCTGTTTCTTCCGGGGCTGGTTGTGTTCCATGCATTCATTTGTGAGAGGTTGTGATTCTCTGATCTCCATGGCTTTGCTCCAGGATTCTAGGGATCTGCATTGTGATCCTGCCACTGAGCTCCACCCCAAACCCCACGGGATGTCTCTTGCCACCACTGATACTACTGGGTCTCCAGGTCACCACAGCCTGTACCTGCTGCAGAGCCTCTTCCTGCTCCGAGCCCCATTCAGAGGTGACAACGGCCTTTCGGATCTCCCAGTGTGTGGTTTCAATTGTGCTCCCAGGTGTGGAGCTTCTGGAACCCAAAGAGACCTGTCATACTTCCTTCTGGGATGCGAGGGGTGCACAATGCAACAGTTTCCCTTTATTGAGACCAGTACCCCCATGTGCCCTGACCACTGGCCCTGCAGGGATCTGGCTAAGGTGGCAGTCCCTGGGTCTGTGCAGGGCTGAGTTGTCACCTTCCGAAGCTCATGTGTCCTATTGAGGGCTCCAAGGTGTTGGCAGCTTCCTGGGCATCTGGTCAGCCCTGCTAGACGTCATCCCTGCGGTGGCTTGGTGTGCTGTGCTGAGGGACGTTCAGGTGGCCCAGGTCTCGTTGGATGATATTATGAAAGGGGACAAGGATGTCACCATAACCATGAGATGTATAACATGACATACATGTTATTCTATGTTCCACTTGACTGACTGTTCTATGTTAATTGTTTCTGACCCTCTTAGAGAAATGGTAACCAAGATTTTCACCTAATCACAGCCACATGCTGGGTAACAAAAGCCGTGATCATTAGTTCTAGCACAAATGATGGAATCTGGCATGGTGGCAGCGGTCGGGGCACTGACTGCTCGAGTGTATGGCGGTCTGCCGTCTCCCTGCAGGGTCCCCATGACTTCTGCAGGGTCCCGCTCCTCCTCCACCGAGTATCCAGGTCTGGGAACTGACTCAGGTCAGGAGACTGGTGGAGGAATCACGCTATTGGGGCGACTGCTCTCCCTTTCCTGCTCCTCGTCCACTCGGTGTCGTCTGCTGGTGCAGACTGAGAGGAAGCTCGTCAACCGCCTGTTTTGCCCGTGGCAATGCCATGTTCAGTTACCCAGCCCCAGAGCTCTCTGTGGATCAACCCCCTTCCCGCCCTGCCATCGTGAAGTTATCACACCCACCTGGCGCCTAGCTGCTAAGTGCCACCACTCGGCCATTTCACACTTGTGTTGGCATTATTTTTTCCTGTCGATCATAATGCACCTGAGTTTCATTGAAATACAAGGTACAATTCCTGCTTTTTCAGTTTCGTTCAGGAAACAAATTCCAGTTTTGTCATCATAGCGCCCTGGGATGTGTCAGCCCCTCCCTGTTATGGCTCAAGTTTGCCCTGAAGAAGAGACATTGGCTTTGGTATATCTGCCCAAGTTCTCCCAACAATATATTTTGTATAATTATACATTATATA
>NW_012155729.1:1618133-1619618 GCF_000956105.1 Propithecus coquereli | reverse complement strand
TAATTAATTAATTAATTAAAAAAGAAACTTGGCTCTTACCAGGTACCATCTATTTACTTAACTGTTCACTTCCTGTGTCCATGTGGAGCAGCATCAGAATTGTCAGCCTGTACCCTGTGGGAACAATTTTATCCACTAAACGACGATATTAATTGCAACCCCTGTGTCCTTTAGTCCTAGGGATAGGGCTCATTTTCAAATTTGCCCAGGTCAGACCTGTCCCCAGCCCTTCAGGGAGGGTGTTTCATACGTCTGTAACACAGTTAAGGTCTCTGTTACCATCTGCGCTTTTTCCTGGAATCCTCCAAATACACTTTTCGTTTAATATTCACTATCATAACCCTATGAGGTTTATAATATCTTGTCAACTTTATTCAGATAAAGTTATTAATGTTTTAACTTGCATTTTGTAAGTTTCTTGTGCGTTTCATCCTTTCTTCACCTGGTGCATATTTTCCCTTTTATCAATTGTCTCTTCACGAACTTTGCTGATTCTTTTTCTTACGATGCTTTCTTTTTCTTCTTGATTTGTAAGAACTATCTATGTAGTTATAACTGTGTTAATTTTCAGATGTGTTGCAAATAATTCTCCTATTTTATGTTATTATTCTTTAAACTGGCATTTGATAGTAGGCTTAAAGTTTTCTGTCATTTAGTAATTATATGATACCAAGTTTCTACAACTATACAATTTTCTCCTAAAGTACACGAAATGTACTTTAAGATCATTCAAGTCCTTAATTCTTATAGGTCAAAATCCCTGTGAAAATCTTGTGCAAGCTGTGAACGTCTTTCTAGAAAAAATATGCATGCTCACATATTCACGTATACAAAGTCTTACACTAAATCTTCTGAGTGTTTGGAGACCAGATTTAGAACCAAATCTAGTCCATTCTTTTTACTTCATTGTTAAGAAATACTTTAAAATGCAAAGCACTCAACTGACTTTCCCAGCATTCTGTAACAAGTAAGTGGGTTAATCCTAGAACCCAGGTTCCCTGAGTTCCAGTCAAGGGTCTTTTCTGTCCACATCGTGCTTCCTAATTATTCGGGCAGTCTGGCAACACAGTGACTCACTGAGAATAGTTTAATAATGATTTAAATATTTGAAACTTCCTTATAACTGTCATAGAAAACATCCACTGAAGTCTAGCAATAGGAACGTCCAATGTGAAGGATGAGCGCAAAGGTGAATGAAAATTTATACACATGGTTTCATTTCTTGCCAGCGAAATGATACCTCTCGTCTCTCCAGCTATCCCTTTCCTCGGTTAGAATGGATTTCTCACTGCTTGTAGTGGCTTCATTTATTTATTAATACTATTTCTGTTTGCTTGGCTTTTATCAGGGCTAACCCTTTAAGTTGAAAAGATTAATTCCTAAGGGTGGGATTATAAAGAACAGTGAGCGGAGAACGTGCTTCCCTGTGAACCCAGAGCTTCCCAGGCTGTGCTCCACCTGCCTGTGTGTGGGTGGCGCAGGCAG
>NW_012155729.1:1609492-1614344 GCF_000956105.1 Propithecus coquereli | reverse complement strand
AAAGATTCTTCAAAGAAATGAAGTTAAACCATCTGAGTGGAATGTTTCTCTGCTCCTCAGTAATATATTTTCCTATAAACTATACAGAATTTGATTTAAAGGAAACTAATGGTTATATGCAAAGATGAGATCAATATGTTGTTTTTATCCATTTGGCAGATAATTTGATGAATTCTAATAGTCACAATTTTAAGACATTGGAAGAAAATCCTTAGCTATGTGTCTTGTACAAAGTAAAATCATTCATGCATTAGTTTTTGTGGGGGGGTGGCAGGTGCAATGCTGGAGACCTGCTGAGCTGCATAGGGCATGCGCATTTTAGCAAATACCCCTGGATAAAACCTGGGAAAGGAGCAGCACTCTGATTTTTTTCAGAACTGACTCATGTTAACACAAGATCAGAAATTCATACCAAGAAGATAAGCACCATAGACACTCAAAGAAGAAAGACAAAAAAAGAGAGATGGTAAGGTAATTTTCTAAAGCAATTATTCTGAAATGCAGATCTTAAACAGGAGTACGTATTTTACTGAAGACGACATATTGATTTTGTACTGGTGTTGCCTAAGACAAGCCCCAGGCATTTTCACTAATTCCAAACCACAAGACCTTGGTGACCATCAGACGCATGTCAGTTCAGACTGTAACTGTGTACGATTCTCGGCATAAAATGTATTTTCCCCACTTAACTCACCTACAGCCTTAAGTTCTCCAGAGTAGAGAACACACATCTCCCATCACACCTACTTGTATGTAGTTTAGTTTAGTTTTTGCAAAAATGTGCAGTGTAATAAACTATAGCTTGATTAAATTCTTCAGCGTGTCTACAGGACAAGACTTTACATGTAAATATTAAGTGACAAAAACACTGACAAATTGAATAATCAAAATTAATCAGACTTTTCTAATTTAAAAGTCAGCTGACTTTGCACAGACAAAAGTCAAGCATCAGAGTAGTGAGAAAGAAGCTAAAGAGAAAGCAGATGGTAAAATGTTGTCTACAGATAACTCTGGGTCATCCTAGTAAAATACAACAGTATTTGCATACTGTATGGAGGAAACGCCTTATTTTACTGTCTGTTAACAAGCTATATTTTGAGTTCTTCAATAAGTTACTCAACAGTCTTAATTAAGATAAAATAAAATGATCTTTATCTTTGTTGAAAAAATAAATCATCTCTAAGTTCACGTAATTTATTTTTGCTTAGAACAAGACATTTAAAACATTTTCAAGGACACTGTGTCTTCAGGCTTAAAATATCAAGTAATTATTAAATCAATGATCATTTTGGGGGAAGTAATGAAGTATGGAAAATAACCACTTCAAATCATATAAATCATTAAAACTGATGCCACTGGGAAAGCACTTTAAAAGTGAGGATATTAAATGTCTTGAAGTTTGATAAAAATCGAACTTGTATTCTAAGTAATTTTTAAGAAAGATCTTTAAGTTTTTATACTTTATTATTGATTTAATTTGATTTTCTCTAGAAAATTCCTTCATTAAATAATCCTTAAGAAGTACACATAGATTTCATCTCTATTATTTTTGCTTTGCAAATATGTATTTCAAGTATTATGGGGGAGAAATTCTTTTTGGCATATGATTATGGAAGGAATTTTAAACTAAAATTGTTTTTACTTTTATCTCTTTCCTCATTCCTCTTAGAACTAGCTGAGGAGGATTGTTGACATCACTTGATAGAACAAAATTCTCTTGCTCTTTGAGGAAGCTTTTTCTGTTAACCGGGTACAACTTTGCATATTTTTACCTGATACTTGTATAGCACACATACTTCCAGGTTTGATCTGTGAACGTTCCACTCTTCTTTGCGGCTTCTTTTGTAATTTTCTTCAGTAATTTCCCACCTCATTCACATGTGTGTCTAGGCTGGGACGTCTCTGTTATTTGTTTCTCTGCCCTGCGGTCTGCCCTGGTGGCCACTGGCGCCGTGAGGCCCGGGGGACAGAGCCCTGCTGGTTCTGGACGGCGGCCACCTGCTCCAAATGCGGGTTCCCACAGCACTTCAGGGTCACCGGACCAGCCCAGGCTTGTTTGGTGTCTGAATCAGGGGAGAGGCCTGAGTATGGCAGGAGGTCTCTCGAGGGTCTTCTAGATTCACGTGTCATCTCCACTGGAAAAGCTGCAAGGGCGCAAGCTTGGTTTAGGAGGAGGATGGATTTTGGAAATATTTCATGCATGTCCCATGTAAGGATATACGTGTGTATCCCTTACTAGTATATATGTGTGGGATGTGTGCATGTGTGTCTGAGTGTATAACATACTCCTACACTTGTGTGTGTGTGTGTGTGTGTGGGTGTACTCATATATACTACTAATAATGATATCGAGCAAGTATGTTGATTTAAAAGGTGAAACATTCACTACTGGTAACCAAGCTCCAATTTTAGTCGTTTCATTCCAAGCATACACTGCATTATTCAAGAATAATCATTCCTACACAGAACACGTTTTATAATTATCACTGATTTAAATTAGATGAGCAACACGAATCTCATATTTTCAGAAATGAAGGAAACTCCGCCTTGCTGTCCTCTGGCCCACCGTGAACTGGGAGGCCATCGTGTGGGGACTGGATGAACGAGCCTCTGTGTTTCTTTCCAACTCTCCCCTGGGTGACATTTTGGACACTCGCAAAAGAAAACGTGAAGTACTATTTAATACTTAATAGTTGGATTTAATATTATATTGTCAATCTTCGTATTTTTAAAATTCAGGTAAAACTATCTCCTTACAAACCAAAAGTGAGGCCATCAGAATGTCCGTTGGACACGAAGTTCTGTTTTAGCATCTGAGCCACTGAGAGAACACGGGGCAGTGTCAACCGTCGGCCTTCAGGGAGCTACTGTGCTTGCTAGGTCGGGGGCAGAATTCACGGAGATTTTGTTTTTCTAAAATTTAATTCTTTAAATAAGTAATATTTTTTACAAAACATGAGATTTCATCTACTACTGCTTCTTAATTTTGAGTGTGATTGTTACACTAACTGCAGGGTGTTTGCCCAGCCCAATGAGACATTAATTTATCTGACATATCTTACTTGAACACATGACTACTGGATCTGACTTTTTCCCCAGATGGTGATCCTTGTGTTTTCAACATGAAAATATGAGTCACCATGACTTTCCTTTTTCTGGAAAAAGGTTATTTTGTACTTTTATTGGAAAGTAGCATGCTCTAATTGCTTTGTTTAAGTGTAACTGATCATCTGTAGACATGCGACTTATGTGTCCCCAGTCCCAGCTTGTTGTTATTTTTATTTGGCAACCAGAAGGATCGGCATCCTAGCTGTTCAGCCTCTGCTGACGCGGGTGGAGAGCAGATGGCCAGGACCACGCCGGCGTCTCTTGGGTGTCAGGTGGAGATGGAGACAGGCATCCCAGGGGACCCAGGTGCATGGCCAGGCAGTCGTGGTGGGGACCCAGGGCCTGCCCCACCCCTGTGAAGAATCCTGCACAAAGTCAGTTTGTAAGCAGCTGCCGTAACCTAGCCAAGGGCAACTTACTCTGAGCTCCAAAGACCAACGCTAAGGAGCAATGGAACCAAACAGAATTCTATCTGATCGTCTATCAGAAGGGAGTGCCAGGACCTTTTGGACATGGAAGCAAGAGGCATTAAGGCCACCTCTGCTGTAGACACAGCAGGCCCAGCTGCTCTGGCTGAATTTACCAGGTTCCAAGCACATCCCTGGAGGGATATAAGAAAATCATCTCTGAAGCTCCCCTGCCTGGGGTTCTCCAGGTTTCCATGCCCATGTTGGCGTGGCTTACACCCTGGACCATGGCCCTGCCCAGCTGTCTTTCCTGTCCCTCACCTGGCAGCCCACCCTGGCCCCGGCCCCATCAAGTCACCTGCTGGGGTCTATGCTGTTTCCAGGAGTTTCCCTCAACGCACTCGCTCTCCTGCACGGGGATGCGTCTCTCTCCACCCACCCTCCCAAATGAAACACCTACAAGCACCCTCTGGGGTCAGTGGCTGGGCCAGCATTCACGTCTAAGGGAAGACAAGAAAGTGCACTGAGCCCTTGGGACACAGGAGGGAACGGAGGAATGGACGCAGGTCAGCAAATGGGTGTGCGTGGCAGCGCCTCACCAAGATGCGTTACTCACACAGATCTCTGTTGGTCTTTTGTGAGTCACAACCCTGAAGCTGTCAGTGGTGATGTGGCCGGCCAGTGCTTGGTGTCAGGAGTGGCTTTCTTGGCTTCTGCCTCAGAGCAAGGCAGGGTCTGTTAACCCCTTCTGATTGCTGTCAGGGAGCAATGGCCCCAACCCTAACCCTAACCCTAACCCTGACCCTGCAGTCTGTCCTGGGGCCGGCAGTGACTCATGTGACTTCCCCACTCTGCTTGGACCTCATGTATTAGAGTGTTACTTTTAAAACATAACAAATTTCATCCTCCTTTGTCCAAAAGGCTTGACTCTAAACATGTTTCTCTTTCAATAGGAATAAACTGTACTTCTCTCAATGGTCAAAGTAATTTCACCTGGTGGTAGAGAGACATGGTGATGCACATATATCTTGTGTTCAGATGAGGCTTTTTTGCTGAATTTCTCTAGACCATACATAACTTTTGTGTTGTTGTTAAACTCTCTGAGTTTGATTGAAATAATAGGAAAATAAAAAACATATACATCATTGTAACTGGATGGAGGGATAGAAGGATGGAAGGATGGATGGATGGATGGGCAGATGAGTGGATGGGTGGATGGGTGGGTGGGTGGATGGGTAGATGGATGGGTGGGTGGATGGATGAGTGGATGGGTGGATGGTAGATAGGTGGATGGGTAGATGGGTGGATGGGAAGATGGATGAGTGGATGGGTAGATG
>NW_012155729.1:1600979-1606687 GCF_000956105.1 Propithecus coquereli | reverse complement strand
GTAGTTTAAATATAATGTGCATTGAAATCTTTTACTAGTATTTTTACATATTTAAGTAGTTAAGAAAACTGCATCCAACTAAGAAAATAAAATAGTGTTGCTGTAACAAGTCATCTTCTTATCTCTGACACAGGAGTCTCCTGTCATCTGCCAGCATCTGTGAAGCTGCAGCCGCCGATGTGTTAGCGTCACGTGGGGTCAATCTCAGGCCACTCTTAGTTCCTGTCACACCACAGTTGGAAAAGAGCACAGTAAGTTCCACTTATGGTGGAAAAATATATAAAACAATTTACATATTTATATGTGTATGTGTATATGTATATATTTAAAATTGTGTATCCGGTTCATATATTCAGTATCTTGTAATTTTATGATTCCTGCTGATCCTCAAGTCTTACTAAGCTCTGGCCGTGAGATCCTCAGCTTATCGTTCCTTGTGACTGCAGCCGGGGTCCAGGGTCTTGGTTTCTTTTCCAGCCTAGGACATCTATTAATATTTCTTATGGCAGACAAGCTTGCAACAAGCCCGCCCTGCCAGCAACAAGGCAGAAAGGTAGGGCATGCAGACACATCCCTAAGATGCCTGTCTGCAGGTCAGTGACTCAGCTGGAGCTGCCAGAACAAAGTGCCATAGCGTGGAGGTTGAACAACAGAAGTTATTTCTCACAGTTCTGGAGTCTGAGATCAGGTGCGACGTGGCTGGGTCCAGTGCGGGCTCTGCTCCTGGTGTGTAGATGTCTGTCTCTTCTCGTAAGGCTGTAGTCCTATTGAATTAGGGCCCCAATCCCATAACCCCATTTAAACTCTATTACCTCTCAAAGACCCTATTTCCAAGTATAGGAATATAGTAGATTAGGACTTCAACGTATGAGTTTTTGGGAAACACGCTTTCGTTCATGCAAGAAGGCATCAGAAAGCTATTAAACTATGGGGATTTGAGGAATAAAGGTCTCAGAAAAAAAGGCATATCCATACAGGGCTAACATGTGGTGCCACATGTTTGCCTTGAAGATTTCCTAATTTGAAAGGAGAAGCAGCTGAAAATCTTATTGGCAGAGAAGCCAATGACAGGAAAGCTGCGATTGGTAGGTGCGCAGATGTTCAGGCCGCCTCTGGGGCTAGGAGGGGAAATGGAGTCAGAACCCGTGAAAATGCAGGGGGGGCAACACCCAGGACCACAAACAAACCGGCCTTGTGGAGATTTAAGATCACGTTTGGATCAATCCAAGCCGGGATTTGATGAAGGCAATCGGCGCCGACCTTAGCTGGCGCCAGAAGCAAACTAAACTCCTATCAGGAGGAAGATAACACAGTGCGTTGTGTCAGATCAGCTCTGAACTTTTCGTACAGTGTCTGGAATTTAATTTTAAAAACACTTAGCGTGCTGGAGCCAAAAGCAAACGTCAGAAAACTAAGAGAAAGCAAACATAACAGAAAAGATATTCAGGAATTTCAGTCTTTGGACAGGGACTTAAAAAGGAACTAGATGGAGAATTTCAGCATGCAATTATAATATTTAAGAAAGAATTCAATTTCCCAATAAACACACAGGCTCAGCAACAGCTGGTCCAACAACCGTGTCTTTTCAGAGTTTAGTTGGATTGTTAATATAGTCTATATTATTAATATTTCAAGTAATTTTGGTTTAGACTGTGTGGCTAAGTGTCAGATTCAGATAAATTTAAATTCATAAACAATTTAGGATGGGGTAACACCCCATGGACAGCCCCTTCCACATAATCTTTCTTTAAATTAGACTTGGAATTCATGAGATTCTAACAAATATCCCCCAAACCCAGTTTCAAATCAATTTAAAGCTTCTTACCTTTCTTCTGGAAACTTCCCCTCTAGACTCCTGAATGAGGGAAACAGAGAAAAGGTCCCAGGGTTCTCTTGTTCTCTTGTTCCCACAGTTTCCAAAAGCAGTCGGGTCTTGATGTGATCAGACTGGTAATTGCTCCAGGTGGGCAGAGAAAATAACAGCAGACAGTGATTTAGAGGTTCTCCTCACCCCATCCCTTGTGTGCTCGGGGGAGGGATGGCAGCAAACCTACATTAGGGGGTTCCATGAGTCTTTCCTCACCTCCCTTGAATTTATGTTTCCTCGGTTCTGATCCATGTTCTCATCTGCAAAATAAGGATGCTGTCTTGGATGTTTTTGTAAAAGTTTTAAGAAAAGAGAGGAAACAGTAAGGATATCCAGAGCTATTTGGTTACAGAAAACAAACAAACAAAAGCCTTTAATTTCTTCGTACGTATCTTACTCAAGTTGGAAGACAGGGGTAAAAGACATTCTTCGCTCTTGGTGGGGGAACCGAGGCCTGGTCCACGCCCAGGACGTGGCTCTGATTTCTTCGGGACGCAGGAATAGGCGGTTAAAGAAGGAAGGGGTGCAGGCGCTGCCATCCATCCCGTACCTGTGGGATGCAGACGGGTGGGGGTGGAGACTTCAGCTCCCACATTGGTTGGGAAAGACTCGGGTCAGGACACAAAATGATAAGTGTAGTCTTGATCGGCTCACCTTGTACTTGAAAGGATCTTCTGCACACTTTTGAGATTAAACTGTGTCACATGAGGATTCCATGCAAAGCATCTAGTGCTGGTTTGTCATTCACATTCTCTCTATAACATTTGTGTTCCAAAGGAATAGTTGCCTCTTTTTGAAAACAGTACTAAATAAAACCAAAATTCTCAGATCACACACACGAATTTAATGCAATTCGCATATGGGGTAGGAGAGTTAGTACTACACCTGAATCCAAGTAAAATTTTATTTTTCTTGGGTTACCATGCTTCTGTGATCATTTTCATATTAGATTTTTTAAAATTATGTGCTTACTGGGGAAAGAAAAACTTGTAACACAAGGGCTTGGCTTCATTAAGATTGCTTTCAGAGTATTTTTACATATTTAAGTAGTTAAGAAAACTGCATCCAACTAAGAAAATAAAATAGTGTTGCTGTAACAAGTCAGGTGGATGGGTGGGTGGACAGATGAGTGGACAAGTGGATGCATGGAAGATGGGTGGGCAGGAGAGCTGACTTAGAGTCTTGCCTTTAGTGGCACTCAAATAGCCATTTAATATTGCTTAGTCATGACTTCATCATGATTTCCCTCATTCTTAGGAAGTACACTTTATAAAACCTTGAGAAATAAGCAAGTGTAATGGAAATATGGAAGTGCTTTGAGAAATTAAAAGTGATGTGAAGCAGCCAGATCTTTTATTGGTAAATTCTGGAACTTCAGAACGCAAGACGATGTCACTTCATACTTCCTGTCGCATAGGAGAGTTATTTTCCAGACGGAAAATTTCCAAACTCGATCTTGCAAACTGTTCTTTCTGCAGTTGTGAAGTTTGGAAGCTTCTTTATCTATTTTCCATACACTCCACTGTGGCGGCAGTTGTTCCGCTGGTAATGGAAAGGTGCGCAGTTCATTGCGGATGGCAGTTAGCAAGCAGTCAGGTAGCTTGAAGCTTGTCCTCACGAGGGAACATGAGTAGTGACCCTGCGGATGTCCTGACGGATTTCGGAGGAGCCATTTCAGGGATCAATGGCAGTTCCATTACTGTTTTCAGGGTTAATCAATGGAGCACACACTGTGACACGCCACGGTTGCCAGACACAGAGCTGCGTCCCCGCTGCAGAAGGGGTGTGCGCTTGTTGGAAGGTGGGTCTGAAACCGGCAGGAAAGGGAGCAACAGTGCTTAGTAAATTTTCTCCTGCCACAGCAAAGGAAATCTACAGCTCAGCATGTTTTACTCCAGTACCCAGGGAAGATTAAAACAGAATTGATGACACGGTTGGCAACAAATTGTCCTGCTCTTTGGTGTGGCTGAACAATGCACATGTCATATTTGAAAATGAAAAAGCCTTGTTTTAAAGAACAACAACAAAAAAATCAATGAAACCCAAAACAAGGCACATTTTAAACCTTACTAATAGTTTTTTTTTTTTTTTAATATTCTTTGTCTTTTTATCCTCTTTTATTGTCTTGGAATGTAAATCTTCGGTGTATATTTCAACAAGGAAAAAATGTTACTACTTTAAGGAGTATCAACATGAAATATATTTACATTCGAACTCTTTTCCATTCCAGTTACTGTATCATCTTCTGTGAAGAATAATAAACAATTATCCATTGGGTAGAGAATGCCAGGTTACTATAAAATAGTGAGACTTTCTATAAAATTTGCTACTTTAAATTCTTAACTATGTTTTCAGAATCTAATATAGACTAGATTAGTAGACTAGATTAGTAGACTAGATTAGTCTAATGTAGACTAAATATTACTAGACAGTAATATTTTCTCTCTAGTGTTTACATATTTTTCCACAGTAATTTCAGTTTATTTTTATTTTTATTTTTAATTCTTGATTTCTCTTATACTGAAACTTATCTGACTCATGGATGATAGTTCAACAACAAAGCCCACACAGAACTATTCCTGAGACTCTCACTACCAAGAGTGTGAATTTGTTGTGTTAATGTCATAATCATACGTAAAAGGGAGATCGTGTCCTTTCCATTTAAATAGGTGATATGTGCATTTGGGTGTGTGTTTGCAATAAACTCTGGGGCAAGGTTTTTCTTAGGAGCATTTCCTGGAAGTGTAGCTACACATTCGAACCTCATTGGATCCTAAACCAAAACCTTCCGGTGGTGTTTGGGGCATTTCCCCAGCCAGCCTGAGCATGGCAGGTTCCAGTCACCTTGGACTGTCCTCTAGCCAACCTTCCCCGACCTTGGAGTCCCTTAGCTGGGTCACTGGTTCCCTCAGCTGCCATATTACTCATGTCTACACGATGGAATTGAGAAAGTTATTGCTGGGGGAGGGTGTTTTTCTTCCACGCCTGGTTTCCACCAGGAAGAATTCCCCTAAACATGTTTCCTAGGAGAAAGGAAGTCCTCTCTCTGTTTGGACTTACCCTGCTGGTAAACTTGGAAGGAGTGACTGGTTTGTCTTGTCTCATGCTGCTTCCTGGCTCAGAGCCACTGTTCTTCCTCTGGGAAGAACCTGCTCCGCCGGGTCCTGGGAGCTGCCCTCCTTCCTGACTCCCCGGGCCTCGGGGCCGAATGGCCTCCATGTTACCAGCCCTGGTTTTCTGACCCATCTCTACTGTATTTTCCTAAACTTGCCCAATTTTTGTAAATATTCACTTTATTAATCATCCTTTATTTTTCAGTTACAGTTTTTCCTTCCATGACCTTCTGTTCTACTTTCCCTGTGTAAAATCAATTTGTAGACCCAAAGTAGTTTGGGAAGACCAGGAAACAGCGTTAGTGATGCCCTGAAATTAACAGTCACCTGGTAACCGTGCGCCTAGTTAAGCCACTTCCAGTAGAAGAAAACATGGCAAATTGGCTTTCTGTCTTTTATGTTTCAAAATTACTTCCTGGCTAAATGACGAGTGTTTTTTCTCTCATTGTAGGATGGGGACCATTAAACATATTCCATATAACAAAATTACATTATGTACTTCAGAGGAAATGTGAATATAGCTGTATGTGGGAGTCCTGTTTTTATTAATCTGGTATTTTGTTCTTTCATTAAAAAAAAAACTTTCTTGTTCACTTAAATTGTTTAAGATTGATAAAACCCGAAAGTCATTTATTTGAACTGCTGGATTCTTGGATGCAGGTAGGAGTCTCACCAGTCAGTGTTTCTCGATCTGTGTTAATAGGAAAGAAAATCAAATTTATTTCAAG
>NW_012155729.1:1595785-1599624 GCF_000956105.1 Propithecus coquereli | reverse complement strand
CAAAAGCAAACGTCAGAAAACTAAGAGAAAGCAAACATAACAGAAAAGATATTCAGGAATTTCAGTCTTTGGACAGGGACTTAAAAAGGAACTAGATGGAGAATTTCAGCATGCAATTATAATATTTAAGAAAGAATTCAATTTCCCAATAAACACACAGGCTCAGCAACAGCTGGTCAAACAACCGTGTCTTTTCAGAGTTTAGTTGGATTGTTAATATAGTCTATATTATTAATATTTCAAGTAATTTTGGTTTAGACTGTGTGGCTAAGTGTCAGATTCAGATAAATTTAAATTCATAAACAATTTAGGATGGGGTAACACCCCATGGACAGCCCCTTCCACATAATCTTTCTTTAAATTAGACTTGGAATTCATGAGATTCTAACAAATATCCCCCAAACCCAGTTTCAAATCAATTTAAAGCTTCTTACCTTTCTTCTGGAAACTTCCCCTCTAGACTCCTGAATGAGGGAAACAGAGAAAAGGTCCCAGGGTTCTCTTGTTCTCTTGTTCCCACAGTTTCCAAAAGCAGTCGGGTCTTGATGTGATCAGACTGGTAATTGCTCCAGGTGGGCAGAGAAAATAACAGCAGACAGTGATTTAGAGGTTCTCCTCACCCCATCCCTTGTGTGCTCGGGGGAGGGATGGCAGCAAACCTACATTAGGGGGTTCCATGAGTCTTTCCTCACCTCCCTTGAATTTATGTTTCCTCGGTTCTGATCCATGTTCTCATCTGCAAAATAAGGATGCTGTCTTGGATGTTTTTGTAAAAGTTTTAAGAAAAGAGAGGAAACAGTAAGGATATCCAGAGCTATTTGGTTACAGAAAACAAACAAACAAAAGCCTTTAATTTCTTCGTACGTATCTTACTCAAGTTGGAAGACAGGGGTAAAAGACATTCTTCGCTCTTGGTGGGGGAACCGAGGCCTGGTCCACGCCCAGGACGTGGCTCTGATTTCTTCGGGACGCAGGAATAGGCGGTTAAAGAAGGAAGGGGTGCAGGCGCTGCCATCCATCCCGTACCTGTGGGATGCAGACGGGTGGGGGTGGAGACTTCAGCTCCCACATTGGTTGGGAAAGACTCGGGTCAGGACACAAAATGATAAGTGTAGTCTTGATCGGCTCACCTTGTACTTGAAAGGATCTTCTGCACACTTTTGAGATTAAACTGTGTCACATGAGGATTCCATGCAAAGCATCTAGTGCTGGTTTGTCATTCACATTCTCTCTATAACATTTGTGTTCCAAAGGAATAGTTGCCTCTTTTTGAAAACAGTACTAAATAAAACCAAAATTCTCAGATCACACACACGAATTTAATGCAATTAGCATATGGGGTAGAAGAGTTAGTACTACACCTGAATCCAAGTAAAATTTTATTTTTCTTGGGTTACCATGCTTCTGTGATCATTTTCATATTAGATTTTTTAAAATTATGTGCTTACTGGGGAAAGAAAAACTTGTAACACAAGGGCTTGGCTTCATTAAGATTGCTTTCAGCTTAAATGCATTTACCTGTAAAGCAGGCCCGTGTTATTAGGGAACTCAGTTACATCACTCATGGTATAGTTAAATATTTTAGAATGGGTGCGAATGTTATTTCCAGTATTTTTTTGCTGAAAATATGAACAAAAGAAAATAAAGTAATATGTTTGCCCTAATGATTTGAATACAAGTTATTGAAACAGAAAATTCATTTCAAGAAAAAATAGGAATCATTTTCCCTTTTCTGCTAGATGCCACATATTTCGCTGGAGGTGATGTTGTGTGGTTCCACACGCTTGCTGAAATCAGCAAGATAAACAATGCTAATAATTTTACATGCATGATTAAGGAAATTGAGTTCTACAAACCTATAGATTCTAAAAATTAATGAACTGCAGTAAAAGTATGCTTTGCAAGAATGAATAATTTAAAGTAGAGAAGGAGTAAAACAGAAATAGGCTTTTTCTAATAAGGCTATTTTCTGAGAATTCCTAGACAATTTTAAGATGCTATTCGATAATGTTATAGAAAAATAAGTGATACCTTTTAATCGAAATTTTCAATTATGGTCTCACATGTTAGCAGAAAATGTCTTATAACTGATTTTCATTCTTACAACTATTATAGAAAATAAAGTGAATGGCTTATTTTCAAAATATGTATCCAGTTTAAGTAGCAGCACATGTAAACATGTAAATGTTAACAATATGTTTTCATAGAAAATATCATTTTTCCCTTCTGATCAGTTTTACCAAAGCCAGGTTTATTTACGTATTTTCTTCCGTTATTTTCTCTTCATATATCTCTAGAGCAATAAAGGCAAACAAAGCATAAGTTGCTGTCAGGATCTGGCTACTTAAACAAAAACGTTTGAACCTTATTGCTGATTTCGAAACCAAGTAACCAGCATTAAAATGAGTAATTTACACTGATTATGTGCATTATCCAGTTGCTTGGTTCTTAACTTGTTACATGAACCCTTTCCTGGGACCTGTCCCATCTGTGATGCCCAGGTAGACTCGATCGGTACGTCTTTCTGCCTTATGTTCCATTATAAAAGACCAAAACCAACTCTGAATCCTTTAAGCAGAAAAGGAATTTGTCCGCAAGGCCAGCTGGGGCCCTGTTGTCGCTCACTCTCGTGCTGTTCTCTGGTTCACTCTGGACCTCACCGCCAGGGGTCTCAGCCCCATGGGGAGCATCGCAAGTTATCTTTAAATGTCTGTACATCTTCAGAATCCTTCGAATGCAAATTCCCAGAAGGAAAGATCTGGTTGGCTTACTTAGCTGTGAGCACCTGCTGCGGCTGCCAAGGTATAGGGAGCAGGAAGTTCCCCCCAGGCTATGGGTCCTGGCACCTCACCTGCCCTAAGGGGTCTCTCCAACAGGCAGGTGCCTGCATCTCCCGTGCCCCACAGCCAACGCGATACTCATTCAGCTGCTGCCCAGCACCCGACACCCCCTTTCTAAACTTGAGGTTCACAGCAGTCGCTTACACCAAGACTGAAGCTGTTCTGTCTTATCTACTCCTTTTGCACCACACAAGGAGAGAGAAGCAATATTTTATAACTTGACGCATACAGTAGTACCAAGTCTCTAGGAGACAGCTATTCTTCCTTGAGTTCTATCAGAATCTTGTTTTGATATTACTAAATCATAAACTAAATTTTAAACTTAATTATCACCAACATGCCCTATATAAAATAGTAGCAAAGAAATAAGTATAGCAAAGTATTTTAAAATATATGCATTCACACACACACACACACACACACACACACACACACTACAATGCTTGAAAGTAATGAGTAAATGTTAAAATCACAATTCTTATAACTCATCATCAGGTCATGGCAAATCTTTACAATATTCCTTCTCTAACATGAGTCCACGTTCTCGCTGCTTTCCGCTAGCTGTTTAGATTGTCAGGTTTCTGTATCCATCAAAGCACCCGAATCTGTATGTCTAAGGGCTCTGGGATTTAGGTGTTCCTGCCAGTCCAAAGCCGTCGTGGTCTTCTGTTAACTGTTGAGACACTGGGTATGGTCATATAAGAACCCTTCCAGGATATTTCTTTGGCTCCAACATCCTTCTTCCATCTTTCTTGTGTGGCGGTGCCAACATGCTTACAGTCACCGTGAGTGGGTGGAAACGCTCTGTGGCAGAGGGCAGCCCAGGGATGTTCGTCGCAGCTCTGCTCTTGTTCCTCCCGGGAACAATCTGCCTGCACAGAAGGAAGGTTTTTCCAGCTGCCCACGTCCTCTCGGGCCTGCTGCGGCTGTCTGCAGAAATCTGAATCTGGGGCTCAGCCGGGTCCTGAGGCTATCACACCCAGGTGCTGACTCAGGCCC
>NW_012155729.1:1580965-1584205 GCF_000956105.1 Propithecus coquereli | reverse complement strand
TGAGTTGTATTTCTTATTGGAGAGCTTGTTTCATGTAAAGTAAAGGAAACAGAAGCTAGGAGTTTATGTATATATAATACTTAGTGAAGAGGGATTTAAAATGTGAAGACCTGAAAAGAAAGATAAATATTACCAGAAATATATGAAAGGGTTTGCTCACTCATTTCTTCTCACGTGAGACGGTCCTTTTGTTCTAACATGAGAAGCAGTTCTTTTACAATAAAATGTATCTACAGCTGGAATTGAATTTGGAAAAGGTATTTTGAATACATCCCTAATGCATGTGGTGACTGTTTCAGGGGCTCCAACAAACAGCATCTCCTTCCAGGCCTTAGAACCACCTGCCAGAGACTAAGAAGAGGCTGGTGGAGAAGGAGCTGTCGCTCTCCTCACAGGCGCTGCAGGGATAGAGCAGGCGACTGCGGCCTGTGGGCTCAGTGGTTTGCCCCTGTGCAGGATGGTGAGGATAAGGTGCCCCGCCAGTCGCAGGGAGCACTAGACACCTGCAGTCCTCCCTGGCAGGCTGTGCCTCTAACTGTAGTAAAAATGGATCGGAACAATATTCCTAGTATGACAGCCAGCTCCAAACAGTCAGGGGAGAGGATGGGGACCACACTCACTCCCTCCTCCCAAATCATGGACAGACGAGTCCCAACCTCCCTGGTCAGGGGTAAGTCCAGGTGGACAGAATCTGAGGGCATCGCTCTAAGGGGTGTCCCTTATGGATGTGAGACTCCGGCATGGGCTGCACTGGCCAATGGCATGGGGGTGGGGCGACGCTGGTGTGTGTGTTTAAAGAATGAAAAATGAAACTCTACGGTCTCCGTTATTCAAGCCTTTATATCCATAAAGCAAGTCTCGCAACAAACTGCTTGTGCTATCAGCTTTGGAGTTCGGTTGAGGTCCCTTTCTTCCTCTAGCTGTGTGTAAATGGCAGACACCCCTGGAACATGCTGCTTTGGTGTGATAATCAGAAAATATAACTCTCCAAACTGTCCACTATGGGAGTATTTTTAGGATTTTGTGGGCCTTTTCAGAAAACTGATATTATCAATTCCTAATCAATCCATAATAACAGACGGGATGTCCATTCACCTCTGTGGCCAAGGTTGTCCAAGGTCGTATTCTCGGGCAGTGACACTGGTTTTCATGTGCTGGAGGCCACACCTTGCTCAGACTTCCCCAGGAAAACAACCTTCTTCTGTGGAGACGCATGGACAAGGGGCTTATGCCACGCCGCTGACAGGGGTGGTAGCCGGGATCCTCAGTTTCCCTTCTGTAAAGCCAGAAGTAAAGCACAACATATGGGGATCAAAAACCAGAACTTTTTTGTTGTTGTCTGTTTTGCCTATTTGCAGACAATCCTTTCCCTGCCCCTCCACAGACTTACATGGATGCCCGTATAGTTTTGTTCTCTGATAAGACCTAAGTTTCAAAGTGCTCTTGGAGAGTTTGGCATCATGGATTATTGTGCTCTACGGAAACTTTATCTTATTCGCTTACATGTGACACACGTCTGTGGAAGGGACTCCGTGTATCCATGACATGTGGGTGTTGCTTCCCTTTGGGATCAAAGTGTAAAGTCCTCATGTCCCACGACTGGTCTCTTCTTACTGTATAAACTTTTTCAAACTTGATTTGGGTTTTACTTTCTTCTGCCCAGTGTGTTCTCTGGAATGGCAGGTGGAGGGGTGCCAGACGAATTTGACTTTGTCCTTTCCGTTACGACCTGGGTCCTCACTTCTCACCATGAGAGCTCAATATCACCCTTCTTATCACCTGCACTGTCCCCGTCTTCATGATTCTCAATCTTCCTGTCTGCAGGGGACCCAGCGTCTGTTTATTTAGAAAGCGGAGGTTTGCTTTGTATGTGATTATACAGGCACCGTCCCTTTGCATGCAAACATTGGTTTTGGCAAGAGTAAAGTTGCAGTCTCCGTGAAAGTCATCTCTTCCAATAGAGATAGGAAGAGTCTTTTCACTGTTTATGTGCAATTTGAGAAACAATCTAGCCTTTGTATTCATAACTAAATAGGAATTATCAGGGGACTTTGACATCTAAGGAAATAGCCTTTAATATAATCAGATAACTATTTAAAGAAATATAAAACAATAAATACATACAAATTTGGGCAATAATTTTCAATATAGTCATATTGGGAACATACATTTTCGATCGCTGCTATTTTTAAAAAATTATCCTTTGCAATTTTTTTTTTTTTTTGGAGCTGCCTTCAAAACTTGATCTTGAGGAGAATCCATGTCTGCCTGTATATACAAAGTAGATGACATGTGTATGCCCAGGTTTGGCAAAGAAAGCATGCCATCAAGTTGGTTGATGTCATTTCGATAGTAGTGATAACTCACATTTCTCAGAAGCTTAACCTGTGTCAGGCACTATTATAGCAACATGCGTGCTTTAACACATTTGACCCTCACCACAGTCCTACTTGCTATTACTGTCCCTGTTTTACAGATGAGGAAACTGAGGTATAGAGAGATTAGGGAATTTGGCCAAAGAGATGTAGCCTGCACTTGAGCCCAAGGGGTCCGGCTTTTGAATCTGCATTCTTAAGCTTTACAACACACTACCTCTCTGAACAATGATGACATGATACGCTGAACGACTGAGTCGAATTTCCTCTTGTTGTTTATGAGTTGATTCATAAACTGGAACAGAAAGACAATATCCAAAGAAAATATTTATAGGCATACACAGCCTGACCCTATGCTTGTAATTTCTGTAAAATGTATGCTCTTTGTAGAACACGTCCAAATAGTGAAATTATCTCTAATAGAAAATCTGAAAATGTATAAGTGATGAAAAAAATTTAAATGTCAAAAATTACTTCTATAACTGGTTCTGCACTTGAACTCTTTTTTATGTGGCTGCAACGGGTTTATTTTTTCAATCTTTCTAAGATATTGTAATTTTCATATGATACAAACTGCAACAGATCATTGGAAAAGTGAGGAGGAAGATTTCCAATTTATTTTGTGCAATTAGTTGAATCCTGATATCAGAATCTCTCAAAATAGTAAACAGAAAAGTACAGCACAATTTAATTACATAGATGGATGAGAAATCACTAAAGAAAATAACAACCAACCAGTCCTGCAGCATGTTCAAGATGGTGTTTACAAGCATGTTCTGCGAAGTGTTATTTAGCAAATAAAAATGTATAATTACAAAAAAAACACAGAACTTTGGAAAAAGAGTGAGTTTATCAAATTATCACA
>NW_012155729.1:1574865-1580915 GCF_000956105.1 Propithecus coquereli | reverse complement strand
GGGGTGACCCCACTCCCAGCCCTGGGAGAGGATTCATTCCAGCTGCGGCAAGTGAGCGGGAGGCATGGAATGGGGATGGGGAAGGCGTGCTGTGCTGCGTGTGCACTTGCGTGTGAACATACATGCAGGTTAAACACACATGTCTTGGGGCCAGGTCTACAGCCCGTGGGGTGAAGGAAGGTGGTTTCCTGTTCCCCACTTTGTGACATCTGCTTAGCCACCACGGCAGACAGAGACAGTGCGTGCACAACTGCGGTGTGGCAGAAGCTGGGACGGCCAGATGTCCAGGCATGTGTGGGGGAGAGAGTGGACTTTCTCCAGGGTACATGAGCACTCGCACATTGACCGTCCCCTGGCGACAAAGTTTGACTTTCTTGCAATAGTCCAATGAGTACTAGGAGTTCTTTAATTTAATCTCAAATTTCATTTGACCTCATTTTAAACATTTCAAATTGGTAGAATAGGAAATGTCAAGTATTCTCCACATTCTGCAAAGACTGATAGTGGTGATAGCTCGAGTCTGGGAATGTTGGAACAGGTGTGGGAAAGGCTGTAATTATGATGCCTAATTGTCAAGGAAAAGGAACTTACCCTAAGTCTGAAGAGGGCGAAGGAAGATTCTTCACAGCTTCTCCTTCTCGTGCGTGAAAAATTGAAAAGACAAAGTTAATAACAGGCTCCCTCTCAACCCACCGCACAATCCTTGCTCTGGATACTAAAATTAAAATTTCACCAATTCCCCTTAGGTCTGTTTGAGAATTACCTCAATTGCATTCATATGCATTTTCTACTGTGCAATGCTAATGCATTTATTTCCTTATTTGTTTTTAAACTGTGAAGAATGCATAATTCAAGCCTGGCAAAGTGCTTAGCATGCATATGTATTTTGTTGAGACCTTTCTCCTATTTGTGACTGTGATTATATGGCTATCAAAAGTAAAAGGAACAGGCAATGAAAATATAATTGAAGGTCTCAGAACACTTCTATCAGCAAGTCAATGAGCATTCCTGAGCAAGCGCAGTTATTCTGAATGCATTAAAGTATAAGTGCATCAAAGCTTGGAAACACTTTTTTTTTTTTTTTTTTTTGCTCATCTGAAGATCTGAGATGTTTTTCCCCCCAAAAAACATTGTGTCCTCACCCTGGAAATCACCTCATTTGCACTCCCTGCAAATCGCAGGATGGTTTGGGTTTTGCTGCTGATAGAGCTTTGCTTTCATTCTCAAGTCCTGGGCCAGTGACTGCGGCTGCTTTCACAGCAGCACTGTTTGGCCCTGCAAGACAAATGGCTAATTGTGTCGGGGAGACAGTTTCATCAATTGCAGCCCACGCCGTTTTTACTGGGAAGAAAATTGATGAGCTGAAGATGGAAATTTTGAAACTTAGGCAACCACATGTTAAGTTTCTTGCTATTGCTTTTCTTTTCTTTCTTTCTTTCTTTTTGGAAGTGAAAATCTACCTTTTATTGTCTAACTCAGCCATTATTTTCTCTCTTCTTACTTGAAGAAAGGAAGGATTTTTTGGGTCAGTGGCAGTGCAGCAACAGAAGGAAGGATTGGGGTGAAAATCTGCAGGGAGGACTCTGCTTCATTCAGTCTCCTCCTCAGATATGTCCTCCCTCTGGACGGACCACAGCGTGACTAAAAGACATGAGCACAGATGCAAGGGGCATTGGCTCTCTATGGAAGAAGCCCAATTCTCAGTTATTTTCCTTTAATATACAGGAAAGTAGATTCCTCAAGTAGAAATAAAATTTTGCTTCATATTCTATCTGCATAAAGCAGGGAGAAATGCCATGCATTTTACTGTAGAAATGACTCATTCTCCAACCCCTTTTAGCATCTTCGCATGTCCTTGAGTGAAAATAGAGACAGAGACGTGTGCAGTGCGTCTGCGCTGGGCAGAGCACTGCACTCACTTGAAGGCTGAGGATGGGATTTCCTGGGCCCTGCCTGTCCTGGTGAGAGAGCAGGCTGTGGCCAGGAAAAGTAGTTCTCCTTGTCTACCCTTTGCTAGTCTAAGCTCATTGTTGGAGTGAAGAGTGAGTTTGGGAGGAAAAAAGTCTTTAAATACATTTACATAAATAGGAGTCTCCAGACTGGACACATCACTCTGCCCTTAAATGAGTTGCTCTTACGTTGCCCATCATAAATGCCACACACGCTAAGTGCCAAGCACTAAGGGAAATGCTGGTCTAAACAGACATGGTCTCTCCTTCCAGCGAATTTATGATCTCACAGGGATTAGAAAATGCCATTACGGGGAGTTGCTTGTAACAGAAGGATGCGACGCCATTCCCCACCCCACACACACATGGACAAGTCTGAAAGGTGCTCTTGCCTGGGGCCTCTGTACAGCATCCTGTAGGAAGTAACAAAGTTCCCAGGCAGAAGATAAAAAAAAAAAAACGAAGATTTTAAAACATATTTCTTGAGCAATAACTATGTTCTAGGATTGTGCCTCACACATATAAAAGAGCACATCAAACTTACATATTAATATTTGCTTATGGAATATAACATTATGATTTGATGTAGATACAGATACACAGTAGTATTAATCTCATAGTGTTAATGAGTAAACTGACTTAAAAATACCAACATGAACATGAAATACTCCTAAAATTTGAAATATTTTTAAAATTTTTAAGGTTTATTGTTGTTTTACAAAGTAATCAACATCTCATGCAGGTAAAATGAAGGAATAAGATAAATTGAAGGAAGAAAGCTTTTATTTTTGTTATGTTCTTGGTGTTGGTAATGGAAACAAATCTATGGTTGACTAATATAATGATTTATAGTCTGTTTTCTGTTAGACAATGTAATCTATTCCTATTTTTCAAGAGGATCTTGATTTTCTGAATGAAAATTATACTTAAAAACTTTGGATGATGTTCTGTAGGATCATTTTTTCCTATTTTACTATACTACGAAAGTATGGTGCCTTAAAAAGCAACTCATCTTAAAAGTAAGAGAAAAACCAATGAAAGGCTGATTTTATATATAAAAGAGAAATCTTCTGTATTAGAATGAAGATATGTTGAAGGCAATGAGTAACAAAAATTAAATCTGAAATATAATGCAATGTGTTTCGTCTATAGAAGGTTTTTTTTCCTAAGACTGTTTCTCTAATGTTGGCTCCCAGAAGTATTATGTATGACATTTGGCATAGGAAGGATGGGAATAAAAGTACATGCAAAATTATAGTTGATAATATTAAATCAAGCCCAAGAAAAACATTTCTTTCACACATCCTAGATAAGTAAGTGGCAAAATCTAATGACTTTATATTGATAAATAAAACAACTTAATTTTCAAGTTAGCAATATAATACAATCTATTTTTGCTGGGGGATATTGATTGTTCTGTTTCATGTATAGAATACTTTGAGCATTTCCTACAGCTCAGGTCTAGTGGTGACAAATTCCCTCGGTGTTTTCTTGTCTGGGAAAGACATTCTTTCTCCTTTATTTATGAAACTTACTTTTGCAGGATACACAATTCTTGGTGGGCAGTTATTCTGTTTGAGAAGACTAAAAGTGGGACCCCAATCCCTTCTGGCTTGTAAGGACTCTGCTGAGAAATCTGCTGTTAGCCTGATGGGTTTTCCTTTGTAAGTGAGTTGTTGCTTTTGTCCTGATGACTGTGTGTCTTGGTGATGTCCTCTTTGCTTTGGATCTTCTAGGTGTTCCGTGACCATCTTGTATCTGGATGTCTAAATCTCTAGCAATACTAGGGAACTTTTCCTTCATTATTCCCTCAGATAGGTTTTCCACACTTTTTGCTTTTTCTTCTCCTCCCTCAGGGATACCTATAATTCTTATAATGACTTGTTATACATAGTCTGATATTTCTCTGAATGATTGTACATTCTTCTTAATTCTTTTGTCTCCATTTTTGACTGGCTGGGTTAATTCAAAAGCCATGTCTTCAAGCTCTGAAATGCTTTCTTTTTCCTTGATCTGGCCTGTTGTTAAAGCTTTTTGCTGTATTTTGAAATTCCTTGAATGATGTTTTTATTTCTTTAAGTTCTGTCATATATTATCCATCTCTTTAGAAAATTTTGCATTGATGTCTGAGATGTTGACAATTTCCTTTTGGTTGGGGTGTCAAAATGGCTTGTTTTCTCATGTTTCCAGAGTTCTTAGGCTGGTTCCCTCTCATCTGAAACCTCTTTTCTCAGCTCACAGCAGATAAGTTTGAGGTACACCTGTTCTCCTTAGCAAAAAGAAGGAGAGGTGCACTCGTGTCCTACTCCAGGTGACTGACCAGCAGGAGAGGGGCAGGTGCACCAAGAGTCTATAACGCAGCTGTTCTCCTGCTCATCCTATACCCCTGTGGCTGTCACAGTCTGAGCCGGTGCTGTGTGGTGGGTTGATCCCCAGGCTGCTGTTGGAAGCTCAGGCAGGGAGCTGGGCTAGCCCCTCTCCATAGAAGTGGGTGGCACGGGAGTTTGCTCTGCCTGGGCCTCCCGCAGTGCTGGCAGTGGCTTCTGAAATCTATTTTCTATTTTTATGTGTCATATATTTAACATTTGCCAATGTCTTTGTTCTGTTTCTTATACAAAAGTTTCCAGATATTTATTTATTACACCATGAAAATAGAGGACTAGTATCTATTCATGTGTTCACCAAGCCTGTGATTATCATTTTATGATATTCTGCAGAATTTACTTTGCTATGTTACATAATTGCTCTGCTTTGATGAAATGTAACAGATATAAGTAAAAATGATATGAATCAGATGAAATGAACACCTGCTGGAGGCCACATAATAATATAATATTCAAGGTGACCCAATGCAATTACTCTGCCCACATGAAGATTTTTATTAGCTCCCATGTTATTAGCAAAGGTGTAAATAATTATATGGTAAATATTGGCTCATCAGGGATGACAATAGACTAATAAAGCACTTTCATGATTCGTATGTCTTTTCAAAGTGCCCATATTATGGGAACAACTTCAGAAATTCTGAAGTACAGTCTCGAATATGCCATTTAACAAATAAGTAAGTTTAGAGTAATTTTATATAATTTTCCAAAAGACCCTAGCTGTGTTCTTTTTGTTAATTTTGCGTGAGTTGTATTTCTTATTGGAGAGCTTGTTTCATGTAAAGTAAAGGAAACAGAAGCTAGGAGTTTATGTATATATAATACTTAGTGAAGAGGGATTTAAAATGTGAAGACCTGAAAAGAAAGATAAATATTACCAGAAATATATGAAAGGGTTTGCTCACTCATTTCTTCTCACGTGAGACGGTCCTTTTGTTCTAACACGAGAAGCAGTTCTTTTACAATAAAATGTATCTACAGCTGGAATTGAATTTGGAAAAGGTATTTTGAATACATCCCTAATGCATGTGGTGACTGTTTCAGGGGCTCCAACAAACAGCATCTCCTTCCAGGCCTTAGAACCACCTGCCAGAGACTAAGAAGAGGCTGGTGGAGAAGGAGCTGTCGCTCTCCTCACAGGCGCTGCAGGGATAGAGCAGGCGACTGCGGCCTGTGGGCTCAGTGGTTTGCCCCTGTGCAGGATGGTGAGGATAAGGTGCCCCGCCAGTCGCAGGGAGCACTAGACACCTGCAGTCCTCCCTGGCAGGCTGTGCCTCTAACTGTAGTAAAAATGGATCGGAACAATACTCCTAGTATGACAGCCAGCTCCAAACAGTCAGGGGAGAGGATGGGGACCACACTCACTCCCTCTTCCCAAATCATGGACAGACGAGTCCCAACCTCCCTGGTCAGGGGTAAGTCCAGGTGGACAGAATCTGAGGGCATCGCTCTAAGGGGTGTCCCTTATGGATGTGAGACTCCGGCATGGGCTGCACTGGCCAATGGCACGGGGGTGGGGCGACGCTGGTGTGTGTGTTTAAAGAATGAAAAATGAAACTCTACGGTCTCCGTTATTCAAGCCTTTATATCCATAAAGCAAGTCTCGCAACAAACTGCTTGTGCTATCAGCTTTGGAGTTCGGTCGAGGTCCCTTTCTTCCTCTAGCTGTGTGTAAATGGCAGACACCCCTGGAACATGCTGCTTTGGTGTGATAATC
>NW_012155729.1:1543283-1572350 GCF_000956105.1 Propithecus coquereli | reverse complement strand
AAAGTAGACAGTTAGGTGAGTTTTTCTCCTGCCTCACCCTAGGAGCCTGAGGCCACCAGAGAAACAGAATTAGAAAAAAATAAGTTCTTAGCAACCTGAAAAAACATTATGTAATATTGCTAAATGAATAAAGAAGTCTCCACAAAACTAGCACATCATGATCCTGTTTGTGAAGCAGAATGTATATTTAATCCCAGAAACACTGAGTTTTGATTATGTGGCAGGAAATACATTTGTGCTGATAATTTTTGTTTTCTTTGTCCTTTCTTTACCTTGACAGGCAATCAGTAGAGAAACTTTTTCAGACAGAACAAATGTGCTTTTAAAGAGGCATTTCAAAGAGTCAAACGTCCCAATTTTATTGACCCTCCTTTCCCTGTGTTGGCTCTGGCTCAGCCTCCCAACCCCTACCCCTCGCCCCAGGTTTCATGTTTGTATTTTCAAGGTCACAAGTAGCCTCCGGTTGCTAGGTCTCACACATGCTTTCCCGTATTCGTTTGTATTGACCCGTCCACGGCTTTTGCTGAATCTTCTGCCTCTTCCTAGTCTTTAATCGTCCTGCCTGGATGTCTGCTCTCAGTCTTCTCTGACTATTCCTCCCAGAACTCCTTTCCAAGCAGGCTTCAGTTGCTGTGTATGTGAGCATTGTTTCTGAATTAGTGTCTTCAGCTGATAAAGTCAAGCTGATAAACTTGACTTGGTATCTTCTCTTGAAGGTCCCACGAGTCCTTTATAGTAAGCAGTTTCCGCAATGAGCATATCTGCTCCATAAATATCTCTGTGCTTGTCTTTTCTGTGCTTTATAAATGAACCTTTTACTACCCATTTTCTAAGCTGAGATGTACTCAAAGCCACTGATTCTCAAGTTGTATCCTTTCTAACTTATGTATCTTTTGAATTCCCCTCTTGAATTCTCCTCCTGTTAAAAATTAGTGAATAAAGGAGAAATCAGTATAGCTACAAAGAAAAGAATGAAAAAGAGAAGTGCATTTGCCCAAAAAGTAAAAATATAAAATGTTCGGTTACTATAATTTTAAAAACTTATTTTGTGCTTTGAACTCAATGCCTTTGTTGTGTTTATTTGAGCTCACATCCTGTCAGATTGCTCTAAAAGGAACGTGTTAGCCTTCCTCACCCTTCCTACCGAGAGCGCCTCAATTACAGTAAGAACTTAATAGACATAACGGGCGTTTGGTGGATAAATGAAGAGAAGGTTGGGTGGGGGAGAGAGAGAGACTGGCTTGCAGAGAGTGATGATGCAATAAGATTAAGATAAAGGACGAAATCAGACCAAGAGAGAAACTCATAAAAATAAGTGAAGGACAATGATTTTTATTGAAATTAAATGTCAAGTTTATAAAGAGACAGTCAGTATTCACGATTGTTCCGACTACTACCAAACATTTACCCTAACTTTTTGGTGCAAGTTAATGAAGTAAAAAAAAAAAAAAGTATACTCCCCCCAGGATTATTTGTTATACAGAAGGTTCAGAAGGAATGATTTGTTTCCTCTAAAATATAGCACTTGTGCTGAATGAATATGGGCAACTAAGCTTCACTTCTGAGATGGTTTAATCATATTCCTGTAGTTAGTTTTATGGGCCACGTCTCAAGAGTTAAACTATCTGACCCGTGCTTTTGGGGTGTGTGACTTAACTGACCAAGCGTTCGCGCTGAGCTAGTCTACCCGCTAGGAGATAGCTTCCAGGACTCCAGAGAAGGCCACGTAGCTTTGAAACGTTCCCAGCAGTAGCACAACAGCAGCAGAGTTTCCCAGCGTTCCAGATTGGCTTGACGTTCTTCACACTTCAAATACAAAAACAGCCTCTCCCGTCTGGACCTTCCGATCTTAGCAATTATTTCCTTATAAATGGGACATCGACTTAGGAAATGTATTTGTATCCTTTTAGTTTGTTGAAATTTCATTTAAACATTTGCCAACTATCAGTTCTAGAACAGCATGAGCATAATTGTGTTTTGGAATTACTGGAAGGAGTGACACATGGCGTACCACTGTCACTCCAGCCGAGGTCTCCAGGCCGGCTACCATAATTTCTCGACATCCTGTGCATTTTTTAGGAACTGCTGCCACCGTTCACCAAGTTAGGCATTCTATCATCATTCTCTGTTCTTATTATTTATGATAGTAATTTACATAAGTGCAACTTCTCTTCTTCACTGTGGTGGCCTCAAACAGCCTCCGAGGCATGGCCGTGGCATAGCGAGTGGCACAGGCCTCCTCCACTGCTTTGATAACCTAAACTAATGAGGTTAACCTGAAATCTCTGTTAAAAAGGGGAAGGGGAGAGAAGAGGGCTTATTTGAAATATGATGCCTTACAAATTAGTTTTCTTTCTTTTTTTTTTTTTAATTGTATCATAGCTGACCTGGAAGAAACTCACATACAGTGAATGAAACTACATGTTATAGTTGAAAGTGTCATTTTCCCCTGTATTTTATGTGTCATTTATTCCTTTCTCTCACCATGTGATATAAGACATTCAAGTATTTATATGGTTCACGTTCTTTGGAAAAGTGGAATTCAGGCTGGTTTCAGATCTAGACTTGCTGTGAAACACTATGAAAAGGTAAACCTTAATTCCACCTGGCCCTGCCGTGAATATTCAGTGGCATGCTGGGTAGTTCGGGCTGGATGTTTGCGTGTTAAACATTGGCAAGTCTGCAGCCAGAGTCACGTGGACAGTGAGAGGAGACGGTGTCCAGCAGTGTGTGAAAAACCCAGACACTGGAGAAAGGATGGTTCTTCTCAGGAGCCGTGGGAGACCTAGGCAGGTAAACCTCCACCTGGGAGCGTGGCAGATGTCTACCACTATGTGTGGCCTTCTTCCTGAGGTCCCATAGTCTTTAACATTAAAGAAACTTAAAAATCTTTGGCTCTTTGTGCCTTTCTTTCAATCATGTTGCTCTAAGATCCTTGATACAAAGTTAGGCCCTAAGGGACAGGTGATGGTTTATCAAGATTTATTTGAAAGTAGCATCTGCTGTTGTTAAAACAGAACTGCATTTGGAAGCAAATTATTGTATCAAGAAGTGAATGGTTTAAATAAATGTTTTTATTGCAGTGACATTCAACTGAGAATGGTGTCATTTATAGAACATAGCTTCACAATTTGCTGCTTCATGGAAGATTGTCACTGTCTGGGAAGAAATCGAGGTGGCAGGAAAGGGAAGCAAACGTATTTATGGAAAACAAAGGAGATGGCAGGTTTTCAGGGGTTTTCTAACGACGGGTAAATGTTGCTGATTAACTGCAAATTTGATCATTGGGGGTTAACTTGGTTGTTTTCCTGTCGATTTTCCAAACCGTCGTCTTTCACATTTTTCCTCTTCAAATACCTTGTCAGTTATTGCCCAGCAACTGCGCTCGTTTCAGAGCCGACTGCAGGTAATGAGATGCTGATTGGGATTCTAGAATTCACTTGCCGATGATTATGTGTTATTTTAACAGGAGAATGACAATAATTTCCTGTAATGCCACTTGTTAAGGTAATTATGCTGTAATTGCCTTATCAAGGTGTCATGGAGGAGAGGGGAGAGATTCCAGGACTGCGCAGCTGCTGTCGCGCTCCTTGAAGTGCTGTCTTGAGGCTGCATTGTCAGCTGTCGGGATAAATCCCTGGTAATTGTTTTAAGCCTGAGCATTGTTGTCTTGAATAGGTTACGTGACCTTAAAATGAGATTTTTCAACAGTTGATTTTTTGTAAATCTTAATATTACAGCTATGCGGTGAATTAAATGTATTTAAACGTGTTTCAATTGCAATAGAATCTGAGGAGTTAGTTTATAGAAAATGTGGATTTAAAACTAAGTTAAATATTAATGCATGCAATAGCATGTAATAGAGGGCATGTGTATTTAAAATAGGCATCAAAAATATGTTTTCCAGTTAAAATCTCATTGAAGATAGTGTCCATTGTAGAGAAGACAAATTAGCACTATCTGTTTGACTTTATAGGCCTCCGAGAGCTTTGGGCAGACACTACAGGGCCTACCGTTTCATAGCATGGTTCTGACTGCTGTGCTGAGACCAGACCACATCCAGGGGAACACAGGCAGAGAGGGACCCCCGCTGGGAAGGACTGGGACGGGGCATGACTGGAGAAGTGACGTGGAGGCCTAGGGCAAGGAAGTGGTGCAGGACGGACATGACCCCAGGCGCTGTCCAGACAGACCAGACACAGGGTGGGCTGGTGTCGAGGACCACGTGAGGGCTCTTGGTCTGTTTGCCCAGAAAAATAGAACTGCCAGCGTCTGAGTGGATGAGACTGAAGGGAGACTTGGTTTGGGTGGAAGATATCAGAAGCCGAGGTTTCGACATGTCTACGTTTGAGAGGTTATTAAAAAAAACTAAATGAAAATATCAAAGAGGCAGATTCAGTGAGTCTGTTTTTTCAGGGGAGAGGTAGCCGGAATTGTGTACTTTCATGTTTTAGAAAGAGCTATTTTCGAGCCTGTGTATGCTATGAGACTGATTCAGTAGTCGGAGGGTAGAGTGGGAAAGACGGAATCACCCAGAACAAAGCAGTGAAGGATGGAGGAAGGGCTAGGATCAAAGACATGTTCCTGTGATTTGACAGGAGGAAGATGCCTCCTCCTCTCCCAAGATGCAGGGAAGAGACGGCAGGTCCAGAAGCAGATGGGAGAACGCAGGGCTTGTTCCGCCTGGCACACTTGTGTGGGGCAGTGTTTGAAAAAATGCCCACCATATGTTCACTCCTCTCTATATTTTAAATCCTACATCCTCCCCTCGTTTCTTCTACATGATGAAGCTAAGCTCTGTCGCCTTAGGTAAAAGAGAACACAGAGGAACCTAACAAATGTTAACCTCTTGAATTTTGAGCTCCTAATTAGACATTTTAAAAAACCAAAGCTGAACAATCATGTGCAAGTCAAAGCACTTTCGATTTCTAAGGGCCAGACTTTGTTGAGATGGAATTTTTATGTCTTCAAATTAAAAACAGCTTAGCTAAAAATACCCGCAGTAAACACAGGGGATTCAGAGCATAGGCTGTGACCGCTCTCCATCGAGTGCAGGATATTTTGAGCGGAAGGAAGGTTGTTCCCCTCCTGGAGCTTGAAGCATCCAACGTCAGGCAGCCGGGACGCTGGGGTGTCCCGTGAACTCAGGGGCTGCCTGGGCGTCTGAAGAGGGCTCGAGTGTCACAGCACTTTGGGGGGAAGCCAGCTGGGAGAGGTGCTGATAGAATCCCTGGCAGTGTCAACGTCAGCAAACTGGGAAGCCATTGCCTTATTTTTCTGCTGTAGCCCAGGGGAAAGCAGGTCTTGTTCTTGGCTCCTAGGCAGTAGGAGATGGGTGTCTGGAATGCCCAGCAGAAGGGACTGGGGTCTTTTCACTCCAGTGTACTTTGGGGAGATCAGACAACTGGCTTGAAGGACGAGAATGCCAGTGAGAAGGCCCTGGAGCCTGGCGGAAACCCAGTGGCCGCACCAAGAAGGTTGGAGTTCGTGAAGCAAGCACAAAGAGGGAGGGAAGCTGAGGAGGAGAGAAGGGAACACAGGCCACACAGAGTGTTCCCTCATCAAGGGTGATTTTCACAAAGCTAAACTCATTGCTCCCATGCAGATGAAAAATGAACACATTTCAGCAGTTTTATTCAAGTTGCTAATTAATAAGGGATGAGTAAGGTTAACATTGGTTTAAAGGAGAATATGAAAGATAGAAAGATGGGTAGATGAATGGATGGATGGATGGATAGAGTGATAGATGAATAGATGGGAGATGGATGGGTGGTTGGATGGATGGATGGACGTAGGACACCTTTTTCTTTGTTTTCACTGGGCTGTTAACACTATTCAGACTCAACATCTCCTTCCCAACAGGAGACAGAAACATACCTTTCAATTCCAACAGCTCATTTCTATGATCAATCCCCCAGTTTCTACATTGCCCAAAGTTTTGGGAACTCTTCTGTTTCTGAACCTTTCATCTTAACTTTGGGGCGGCCATCCTGCCACACTCCTCTTAGACTCCCACCGCCACCTGACACAGACACAGAGCCCTGCTCAGGTGGGGTTTTTGCAAACCAGAAAGAGCCACCCCCAGTCTGCTGTGACCACAGTGAGGCCTGGCAATGAGCACAAAGCCACTGGGAGGGCAGGGCCAGAGGTGTTAAAGGTCCTAGCTAGGAGTGGTGGGGAGCACCTGTAGCCCCAGAGACTTGGGAGGCTGAGGCAAGAGGATCCCTTGGGGCCAGGAGTTTGACACCAGCCTGGGCAACATAGCAAGACCCCCCACCCTCAAAAAAGAAAAACCTCATCTCCAAAAAAAAAAAACTCTAGAGGTCAGAGCCATCATCTGGGCTTAAGTTCCCCTCTGCCACCGGAGAGCCCTGGGACCTGTTGCAGGTGGCTTAATAGTTCTCTGCTTAGTGTGCTCAACTGTAAAGGCAGTGAAAATAGAATTTCCGTCACAGGTTTATGAAAATGGAAATTTGTGAACATCATCTGTGAAATACACAAAATAAAGCAGAAGCAGAAATAAAGTCTGAAAGAATCTTGATGCTGCCTGTGGTTCATTGAAACTGCAGCAGGAAGGAGGAGCAGGAGGAGGAGGAGGAGGAGGAAGAGGAGAAAATATACCTCCTCTTAGGTCATGGGCTTATTTCCTCCTGGCCAATAAGGAAAAGATTCTAGAGCTTTGAGAGGGACATTTTTTGCTGCTAATAACTTTTATCCCCCTCCTATTTTTGTTTCAAATTATATATAAAAAAGAATTAGGATGAAACTGTTAGCGAATTTTTACTTATTCTTGAAACAAAATCAATCGGTTTTTTCACTTTTGCTCATTTGTTTATAATCTGGTATTGTCGGGCTTTATAGGACGGAAAATTATGGAGGGAAATCTTTTATCTTAAAAATGAATATTCTAATGCTATCTTTTCTCTTTTATTTATGCCTGTATATGTTAGAAAAAAACAGAGAACAGTCTATTTAGCATTAAAACATTATGACTTTTCCAAAGAGGTTGCACTAATTTGCAGTCCCACCAGCAGTGTAAGAGTGTTCCTGACTCTCCACATCCTCGTCAGCATTTGTTGTTTTGGGATTTTTTGATAGAGACCAATCTCATGGGGTTAGGAGATATCTCATTGTGGTTTTGATTTGCATTTCTCTAATGATTAGAGATGTTGAGCATTTTTTTATGTTTGCTGGCCATTATTCTGTCTTCTTTTGAAAAGTTTCTGTTCATTTCCTTTGCCCATTTGTTGATGGGGTTGAACGGGATCCACTTGTACTCGCCATCAAATTGGTACTAACCGATCAACACTAGGTTGATCACATGGCAGAAATACTCTCTAGGGATTAGGGGGATGGGGGTGCAAATCTACAACTAAAGGACACAGGGAACACTAAAGGGAGGGAAGGGCATGCCTTTAACCCGCACTTGGGTGAGGCAAAGACATAAAGTGTAACTATAATGTTTGTACCCTCACAATACCCTGGAATAATTAAAAAAAAAACAAAACATTATGACTTAAAGCATAGCAAGGAGCATGACTTGTGGTGGGCTCTGCAGTCCTGCGAATCAGACAGCAAGGACGCCTTCCTGGGAGGGTCTCGTTGAAAGATGCTGCAAGTCAGATTAGCCCTTTCTCCTTTCCTTTCCAACGCCTCAGCTAAATAGACGCCTCATTCTCCTTGAATGAACATGCCTTGCTTCTCGAATTTTCTTTACAAATATGGAGGGTTCAAACATTTGGGGTCCTGTGGCCCTTATAAAAGCAAATAGTAGGAGTTAAGATATGAATAAAACTAAAATCAAGTAGAATCACTGCCAATAACCATAAAAGCAAACATAACCGCTGCCCCTGAGCCAACCCAAATGCAAGACCCTGCGATAAAATGCCAGTTGAATATAAAACTTTTTAGTGGCAGTTATAAAAAGTTAGACTTTTGCCATAGAGTAGAAAACTGCCAGAGCATTTTCTTGTCATTGCACTGGCTTTGGCTAGTAATTTTGTTTTTAAAAAAGAGCAGTTTTCTGTTTAGATATGAAATTTATACTTAGCTGCAAAGAATGAGTTCAGGAGTAACACAAATCAGAAGGGTGTAATTATGCCTCTTTTTTTCCTGGTTAATCTTGCTTTAAATTATCCACCATACCTATCTCTTAATATTCAGCTTTCTGTAGTTGGAAATTAATACTTCGCTTCTATTCACCAAATGAGTAAAGCAGGATTAATATATTTTTAAAGCAAAAACACTCTGTCTAGATCATTCTATTTTGACATGGTATGATTTTAAATAAACAAAACAAGAGAGAAGAGAAACAGGATACTGAAAAGGTGTTTTATAATTTATTTGGATATTTTTCAGTGGTTCCATACACAATTAGAGGTCGCCGATGCAATGTTATTAAGAAACAAAAGGCACCTGATTATTGCACAATTTTCCAGTGAATGAGGGAAAATTAATTTATCAGCATTGCATTTAGTAATAAATATTTAGTGGAATATTCCTTTCAAACACATTTAATCCACATACTTTTTAAAGGTATTTTTGCCATTTACATAGCATTAACAACATTTTATTCATCATCTAGGGCAGGAAGTCATTTTTCCTTGCTAAGATGTGACTAAATAAAGATATATTTTTTTTTTGATGCTAATACCTATGTTTTAGGTTTGGTGAATTTGAATTCTGCATCATTGTACTTTCCTTTTCTTTTAAAAATCATTAGACACAATACATTTGAAATAATAGGGGAGGAATTATATAATGTCTGTTTCAAAACCCAGTATCTTCTTACATTATCCTGACAAATATTTTAAAGTATATTTTATCTTCTAAAATATTGTATGAATACATGGTATTTTATAGCTATCTCTTGGAGAAAGTTTGTCTTTTTTCATTTGAAATGAAACTATTACATGAGTAGGTTGAACCATTTTTCTCAGATGTGAATAATATCTTAGAAATAATAATTTATGATAGGATTCTAATCTTTGTTCTCTGGATTTATGCTATAGCACCGATTCAGGTGGGCTCTTTGTATACTGCATAATAATGTTCCTAGAAAATGTCCATTGGACAATGGGTTTCAAATATCCATATTTCATTGAATCTAAGATGCCATTGATTGAAAGGCATACCATCATTTTATGTCACATTTAGAAAGAGAAAATATGGCTAATTAAATTATCACCTAGAATTTCTAATTTAACTTACCCCAAAAAATTTTTAGGTATATATTTAGACAAATACTTTTATCATACATCTCCCCTTTGCATACATAAAACACAGTATAAGTGAAATCGAATTGCCGTCTTAAATCTTTTCTCATACTCTGATTTTTCTGAACACATTTTTTATTGTGTTTTGTGTCCACATGTTCCCCAATGGCATCGGTATCATCCTTAGCATCGTCACCGTTATTGATGATGCAGGATTTCCCGTGTGCTAGCTAATGTCCAGAATTTTCTCCCACTGCCCTCACATCCGGACGGTGTGGCCCACGTGCACAGGTAATGACCACTACGTTCATGGCAACTGTGAGGGTGGCCCTTTTCAGATGTGAAAACATGCAAAAGAAAGGCAGAGGGGAAGAGCTTAGAATCAGTGAAATGCTGTCATTGTGATGTTGACATTCTCATTGCTTGTTTGAAATGAAGACAGAAGCATGTGCAAAGGCCCCATGGAAGGGGTGACGGAGGAATCGTGAGTCCAGGAAAGGCTGGTGAGAGATGAAATTAGGGGGGTGGACAGGGAACAAATCGGTGAGGCTTTCTGTGTCACAGGAGGGAGTTTGGATTTCAAGTTAAGTGCAATGAAAAGATGCGAATCGGTTTTCGGCAGTTATGGTCGGCCCACTGTTTAATTCTTCCTGTGATCCTAAGTAGAAAAGTGAATCACTGGCTAAGGCAGACTTGGGGCCAAAGGTGGGATTCTAAGATGAGAGATGTTAGAACACATTTGTGTGTTCTTTCTTAAAATGATCCAAGAAAAAAGGGGAAACTGAGGCTGGAGAGAGAGAAATGAATCTTTTGATAAATTCATAATGCATGGACTCTAGAGAACAAGCCTAAACACACAGACATCTTGGTAACACTTAAAAAACAGTATCATCCCTGATATTGAACTAGCTATTCTTATTGCTGTTATGTTTGAATCTTATGCTTTATTTCAATTGCTACAATTTTGACATCTTTTTTGAGTTTTAACTTTTAATTGATTTTAATTTATGTAATTTTTTTCACATTTATTGAATTTAATCTTTTAAATATTTAATTTAATTATATATATTTTTAATTTTATCTAGAAATGATGGTCTGTGAGTATGCTATTTAGTTTTCAAGGATGCTGGATATTTGAGAAACACAGCTTTGAAATACACTTCTGAAATTTCTGTGAAATATGGTTCTTTCTTTTCTTATGCGGGTTAGATCTCACCTTTTCTTTCCCTTCTACTTTCAATACAGTAGCCATCCAACTACTTTACTTCTTTTGGTACCTTTGCCTTCAATCCAATGTACACATTGACTAAGCAAATATTTAATCTGTAAGAATAAACTTTTTAATCCCTCCTTAAAATCTGCAACAGTTATTCCTAATTCACAGTTAGTGAAAAGGGAGCCCAAGGACCATCCTAGTAGAGTTCTTTGGTAAATTTGGAGGATTGGCATATTGTGCAAGCTTTGTAAAAATGCCTGTTGATGCATGTTTTTATTTAGATGAAAATATAAAGAGGTAATTTATTAGTTATAAAGGCAAAACTTCTCCTTGCAAAGGTAATTTTAATTTTTAATAGTAGAAGAAAACTTTTGCTTCTTAAATATATTTGTGTTACTCAAATTTCGTGACTACAGATTGACTTGTTGGTGCCAACAGAAATCTTTTCCTCCAAAAGAGAAAGTCTACTCATGTCATTAGAATTTGAGAAAAATTAATCTCGTGTTATGCGGAGGCTGCCATGATCCCATCCCGACTTTCTTCCTGTCTGTCCCTATACAGACCCAACTCTAGCAACACTAAATACCATCACTGTGATCCCCACAAACTCTTTCCTCTCTTTCCAATGCATTTTCTCTGCTTGGAGACTCTTCCCCTGGGTTCTTTCTGAGGAAAGCCCCCCCTCCATCAGACGTGAGCAGTTCTGGCTGCCTGGTTTCCCACCTATGAACTCCAGAAAAGACTCCTCTGGTCTGCCCTGCGCCTGCCTTCCCTGTTGCTTCCTATGGCAACCCCTGCAACACGAGGAAGCCTCACCACCTCCACATGCAGTGGTGGGCAGGTTCTGCCATCCAACTTTGGTAAAGAATGTTCTAGTAGCTGTATTTCCCTATTTTGTGTGAGACCCTGTTTTAGTAAGTATCTGCTTTCCTCATTTTCTGTAGTATTGGTATATTACTGGTAGAACACTCTACCTTATAATATTGAACTGAAATTTTATTTTTGTAAATCAGCCCTCCCCTTAGCTGACTATTTAGAGAGAAAACTGGTATCATTTATTTCTATTTTTTATAAAGTAAATACTATCCGACATGTAGCACCTCTAATTGGCAGTTCAAAATGCAGTCTCCTCCACCTTCCCTAAGTATTCAGAAAATTAAAAAAAATGAGGATTGTCAATGATGTAAATTCAAACTAATTTCATATGAGGAGGAAATGATATTAATCGAGGGGAGAAAGTATATTATATATATATAATGTGTGTATACATAATGTACACATGTATATATAATGTATATATGTGTATATATAATGAGAAGTAAGCCTCAGAGAGGAAATACCAAGCTACACAAATCTCTGTCCAGCCCTGCAATACGCACATCTAAAGTTTTGCTCAAATAGCTTACCTGTAGCTAAAAAGATGAAGCTGAGATTTCAAAATATAGACATAGAAATTAGTAAAGCACATAGCCTATGAAGAAAGCCTAAGAAGAAAAGAAAGAGTGAGATTTAACAGTCTCTACAATGTATTTTTAATATCCAGAATATAATCAAAATTTCTAGACATTACTAAAATTGCTAAAACAAACAGTTGGCAAGTGACATTGTCAAAAAAAGAAAGAAAAAAGAAAAGGTAAAATGTTATGCATATTTGTGGCAACTGACAGAGGGGAACCCCAAAATTACACAGACAAGGATTTAAAAACAGTGTTGTCACTTTGTTCCAAGAGGTTAAAAACCATGTGTCAAATAATAGGAAGTTTAGGTATTCCCAGCAAAGACATACAAATTATAAATAAGACCACATTTTTCTCTAATTGAAAATTCATTATCTCAAATAAAAATAAATCATCAGGTGAGTTCAATACTAGATTGGAGATAGATAAAAAAGCCAATGAACTTGAAGATTTATCAGTAATATTATGCGATTTGATGAATAGAGAGAAATAAAAAGTTTAAAGAAAATGAGCAGTGCCTTAAGGGCATATAGGACATTATCAGTAGATCTAACAGACATGGAACTATCATTCCAGAATAAAAGGAGCTAGAAAATAGGTAAAATATATTTTTAAAAAGCTGAAAATTCTCAAATTCAGTGAAAGACAATAATTTACAGATTCAATAATCTCAGTTAAATCTAGAGGATAAATGTGAAAAAATAACCCCCTAGACATATCATACTAGACTACTATAAACCAAAAATAATCTTAGAAGAAGCAAGAGAAAACAAACATGCTGCATGCATGTATGTAGATACATACGATCTAAAATCTACTGACTTCTCATCAGAAATAATGCAGGTCACAAGACAATGGAACCACATCTTAAAAATGCTGAAAAAAGCTCAGCAAAAGTTAACTCAGAGCCTATAGTCAGCAAAAATATTCTCCAATGACTAATACTAATAAAGCCATTATTCTGATAAAAGAAAAAGTAGAGAATTCCTCACCAGCATATCTGCACTACCAGTAGTATTAGAGGATGTTATTTAGGCCAATGAAAAATGATGCTAAATCCAAACTTGGATCTTCAGGAAAGACTAAAGACCAGTATCAAGTATGGCCTCAACACAATCCAAATCTTGATCACACCAGCATTTTTGTAGAAATTTACAAGCTGATTCTGTAATGTATACAGAGTTTCAGGAACCTAGAACTTCCAAAGCCATTTTGAAAAGGAAGAAGAAAATAGTAATTAAGACAGTGTGGTCTTGGCACAAGGATACTCAGATTGATTTCTGTAACAAAACTAGAGAGCCTACAAACATGCCCACGTTTATATAATCATTTGATTTTCCACAGCTTCCAAAGCACTCCAGCAGGAAAAGAAAAAAAATTTTTAAAGAAATGGTGGTGGAATTGGCTATTTTCATGGAAATAAAAACCCAGATCCTTACCTCCCACAATAAACCAAAAGTCATTCAAGATAGCATATACCTAAACCTGAAAATTTAATCAGTAAATCTTATAGAAGAAAGCATAGGAGAATACCTTTGTCATTTAGTGGTAGACAAGGTCATTTTAGGCAAGATTCAGAAAGAATAAGCATAAGAAAAAAATAAATTAGCCTTGATAAATATTAAAAAGTTCTGCTCATTAGAATTTATAGTTACAAAATACAATAGGTAGGCTACACAGCAGGAGGAGCTATTTGTATTATGAATACGTGGCACCTGTGAGGAAGAGGATGTCTAGGCAAGTGGTGAGTCTTGGACAATGGAATCAATACAGAACATGCTGGGGACTTTTGTGCTTAGAAAACTTCTAATCAGGAGCCTGAAATCTAATAATTTAAAAAACCACCACTTGCAATATCATGTAACATATCTATTTCATCTTGCTATTCAAGTGAACATGATTTTAAAATAATATTTTGAGGTAGTAATTTCTCTTTCAGGGTAAGCAATTATAAGGTTTAATGAAGTAACAGCAGTGAGAGACTTTTCTGGCTGTGGAAAACAGACCAGATATTCAAGTTTTCTCCCACCATATTTTATGTAAATGTGTTTCTTAATACTACATTTTTAGAGGAATAATTTATCCTTTATGCTCAGTAAATCAGAAAACTTGACCAAATTATTCTTAGAGACAGGTTATTTCAGATGTCTTCTAAGGATTGCCATGGCAACGAGATGTAATAACGGTACGATAATTTAGTTTGACTGTGTTCAGCTTCCGCGTGGATCCCGCAGTTTGAGGAGACCTAGCTCAGGCTCTGTTCTTCAGAGCAGCTACTGGAGCTGGATGCTTAACAGCTGGGGACTCTAGTCTGCCTGCCCTATTATTTTTTTTTCAACCAAATTAGTATAATGTTTACAACCAAATTAGTATACAGAAAGGTGTTTTCTACTGTCTCAGACCATCTGGGCTGCCATACCAAATTACCTACCAGAGTCTGGATGGCTTACACAACAACTGTTTATTTCTCACCATTCTGGTGGCTGGAAGTCCAAGATCAAGGTGTGGGCAGACCTGGTGTCTGGGAGATCTACCTGGATCGCAGAATAGGCACCTTCTCCTGTGTCCCCACATAGTGGAGAGAGAGGACCTGAGCTTTCTCTCTGGTGTCTCTTCTTAGAAGGTCACTAATCCCATTCTGGGGGCTACACCCTCACGAAGACCCCACCTCCTAACACCGTCCCATTGGAGGTTAGGTTTCAGCATATAAATCTGGAGTAGACATTCACCTCTGTACTCCCAGATGACATCTCTGCACACTCAGTGATTTTGAACAATTTTGATCTGATCCAAGTAACAATTTTACTAAGCCTGGAGAATGTCCACCCAGGCAATCTCTTGGAAAATAGCTTTGATTTAAACAGGCAATGACTGGAACTGTCCAACATGAAACATTGTTCTCTTGAATGACTTTCTAAGTATATTCTTTGGCTGTATTTGAAATTTCAGCCAAATGCTATTAAATGCATAAAACTTCATGAACAGTTTTTTATGCCATTATTTGTTGGATTGAATTTTGACTACTAGAGATATACTATTCTGTGAAACAGCAGAGAGTTTTAATATCTTGGATTTTACTATTCTTTTAAGCACATGCTAGCACTTATGTTCAAAGTTTTCCATCAAATAAATATATTTAAAAGATTTTGTTGGGTGCATAGTAATATTTACCCACCAATCTGAAACTCCATATAAACTATGTGGTGTATGGAGCCTGAAAAGTTGAACTGCACCCTAGCCATTTGGTCCTTCAAGTTCACTGCTGTGAGGAATACCTTTTTATCGTCATCATTCCATCTTCAACTATTTTATCATTTTAATTACTATCCAAATAACTCAAGGAGCACAGGCAGGGAGTAGCCTATATAAAGGGGAAATGGCTGTAATCTCACTCTCCTATTCTTATTTTAGCGCTACTTGCATTTTACTCTAAAAACCATAAATAGCTTTATTTCCTGTTAATGGAGTAATTTATATAGTACCTAGTATCTTCATTGACAGTGCTTTTTATCCAGTAGCAAATGTACAGCATTTACCAAATCAATTACTTGAGTTATGAAGAGGATCACAGAGCGTCACCTTGCTCCATTCTTCTCCCTAACAAAGGAGAAAACACATTAAAATCTAGCATTGATGGGCTGTTGTGAGATTCGGTCAATGCGCTCTCCCAGAGTTGAAATTAAAAGGCAGTTAGGAGAAAATTGTTTTCTCTGGTCATCAGTCACAATGTGAAAGGCCTTTTTCACAATGATTAATTAAAAGCCAAAAAGAGAGAGCAGGAGGAGTGAACTTTTAATAAAGTATCTCGCTGGTCCCCGGTACCATCTTGAGTTAATAGACAGTGTTTTGCCTTGACTAAGTGTTACTGCTCCAGTCCGTAATTTCATCTTGAAAATGGGCAAGGGAGTGAATCTTCCTCTTCGTAATTGAGTATTGATTTGAAAATAAATGGCAGTGAAACTCCCACTGAACTGTCAGGATATATTCTGGATGGCACTGACAATAAATGATTTCTGGTTCTTGTGAAAGTTATGGATCATCCTGGTACTTAAACACACAGAGGACCAGGGCAATCTGTCTTCCGTTTCATCACGTTTCTGAGGGCAATGGATAACACAACGCGGGATGTGGCGTTCAGGTCCCCAGGGCCCAGCTCAGACTCCATTATGAACCTCTTTTGTAAAATGTTTCCTTGAATTTGGAAAGCAATTTTAAAACAGCAGGTTCAGACATTTGCCTCCTCTGCCAAATAATAGCTTCCTTCTAAATACCGCACTTACAGAATACTTTTCAATGCATTTTCAATGGAAGGGAGTTAAAATGTCATTATAAATGTTTCAATGGATTTGATAGATTTCCTTTACAAGTGGTAAGTAGCAAAAATTGGGTGTGATCTAACTAGGCGCAAAAACTACAAAGGACACTTTTCAACCTGCAGTTTAGTCTCATTCAAAGTGTTTATGGATTGCCCAACTTTGTCAACCGGAGACTGTAGTCAGTAGTAAAAGGTAATTTCTTGGCGGAAAAAGTACCGAAGGAGATTTAGAAGGGTGCAATGTGAGTTTAAAACAAGAGATCTGTTTCTTTTACAAAACACTGTTTGGTAAATCCCTGGGATAATAGATCAGTGCTCACAATACATTTAAAAAGTTATTTCCTTTATTTTTCTGTGATAGTTAATGATTTTAAAACTAAAACCTCACATTTTTTTATTCATTTATACAAGATTCCTGAATTGATGCTTACCATTTCACATTAGCAATTTTATATTATACTAAAATAAGTACAAAATGCTCTCATGGGGAAAATGTCTGTCCATCTCCTTTCTGACTGATGACAAAGCTGTGCATGGCTGTAGCTGAGCGTGTTTTGTTAATGACACAGGAAGTTCACCTAACGTATTTTCTGATTGTTTAAAAAAAGAAAAATAAAATGCATTCTTAGGTTATCTTCCTTATTGATATGGAAGAGTTCTTATATTTATTTGACTTCTGAAAAATTTTTCAGGGGGAGTAATAGTTCTTTGGATGCCCTAGGAAAGATCGCTTGAGATGAATAGAAACACGGTACTTTGTGTAAATTCTGTGGTCCCATCCTCCCTTTCCCCGTTGATATATAGAATTTATTGACCAGGAATAATTTCTGGTTGATGCCAATAGAAACAATTGAATGGAATTTTATAAATTGCATTGAACTAAAGTGGGCAAGTTGTGCATGGCTAGAGAAGAACCTCGGCGTAATCTCCCTAGTGCTATATTCGCACTGGAACCACCCAGCCCACCTGGGGACAGAGCAGCAGCTCCACGCCACCTTGTTATGCACCTACTGTATAAAACTGCTCCTTGAGAAAGTAGTCAAAGTTGTTAATGATTTTGGAAAACTTCTACTGCAGTATGAAATGTGGATTTTTAATGAAGCATTATATCATAAGGTTACAAGCAATTTTACATACTAGGTGCATATCCGCAAATATATACTTAATCCATGAGTGGAAAATCATATTTTTCTAATAAAAATGTTAACAGAAGTATTGTGAGGAATATGCACAACTGGAAATAATTATCCTATAGTTTTGCTGATTGCATTTTTGAATTGTCATGTGTACACTTTTAAAATATTTCTGAAAATTGCCTATACACAAGACTCCCTGATGTTTATGAGAGCCAGTGCTCAAAAATAGCTCTTTGAGGAAGAATAACTGGGAACCATTTTTTGTGTTTTCAGTTACAACAGTAGTTAATGCCAAGCTGATATAACTACAACTGGAAAATGAACACTGCTGAACAGTCATGATTTGTGTGGAAACACTCTAAGCTCTTGACTCTCCTTTCATCTTTGCAAAACACTGTAAGGTGCATATTATCATCATCTCCTTTATGCTGAGAAGAAAACCCACGTGCAGAGTCATACACACGGTATACAGTAGACAAGAGTCAAACCTAGACCTGAGGTCACAGTTCAACTCTGAACACACTTTCATGCTGCAAATGGAAATCGTGCGTTCCTAACTCCTGAATAGGACGTCATGATTCTGTCTGGTATTTTTTGTTATTCCCACCTGAAATTCAGCCCGGATGAGAACAGCAGTGGCTGCATTCAAATGACACCTGCCCTTGCCATCACCCCGTGTGGGGTCAGTGTCTCTCTGGCTGTAATTCTGGGGCACTGCGATTCCATGGGTCTCAGATGCTCTTTCGTAGGAGGTTGGCTTCTCCACCTCGCGTATTGTGCCAATAATTCACTGGCCATATGTAGAGACTCACGTGGGTGGGAAATTCACATGTAAATGATAAAATGTCTATTATTCTCACAGTTAGGAAACTGTTCACACCTATAATACTTTAAAACACAAGATATCACATAAACTAAATAGTGTAGAAAATACAGTTTTGTGTTAAAATAGCTTGTTATTGCTAGATTAGAAAAAAAATTTTTTTTTGAGCTCAGGTCTTCATTTTTTTAAAAATAGAATGAAGTCTACAGAATACTGGTCAACTCTGTCAGCTGTCGGCTCTGCTTTCCGAGTAGCCCAGCAGAAATTTGTGTCCATGGCAGAGCCTGCTTTGTGGCCTGCTGCTCCAATGGAGGGGTGCTGGCTGCCGGGATGTCGCTGGAGAGGACACTGAGGTCAGTTTCTTTACTCAGGAGGAAACTGTACCACGTGAGATTAATGGTGTCTGCAAGAGGCTTCGGAGGGAATAAAGGCCAGCTCCCTCATCTTGTCCGCTATGTGGGAACCTGGCTTGGAAGGGGCACACCTGGACCACACTAGCTCTTGCTGTGCTTTCCTGCTGCCCCAGCTCTGGCTCAACTGAACGAACCAGGCCGCTCCTCAGTTAGAAGCTGAGCGTCAGTTCAGGTCTGCAACCCCCCTGCTCTTTGCTGCGCACTGCTCAGGTGTATTATTAACAGAGAGGAACCCCGAACCCAGCTAATGCTTAGCATATTTTCAATATTTGAGTTTGAGGTTTCAGATAATCAGGACTTCCAAGTCAGGGCCTTGGTTTTGACTCATAACTTCTTCTCTTTCTTGTTTCCTGCTTCCCTCATATTGTTAGTTTTTAAAAATCAAGAGCAGATAGAAAAAAAATCTCTTGTTACCTATTTGAGTTTGGCAAAAGAATGTATTTTCCAGGAAAATAGATGTGCTAGTGAACAGACCACATGCTTCTCCCCTTTCCAGTTGATGGACAGCTAGTTATTAATAGCTGCAAGTGGACAGGTATACAGCCAGTTAGCTGCTAGTGGACAGGTACACAGTCAGTTAGCTGCTAGTAGACGGGTACTAAACTGCAAGTAGACAGGTACACAGCTAGTTAGCTGCTAGTAGACAGGTGCACATATAACAGTCAAGGAAGTCATTCCAGATGGCAGGCAAAGTAGTACAGTATCTATTGGTTTTCATAAAACTCCAGACAGTAAATGATTTCTAATATATAGTTACCTTTACTAATTGTTAATATTTTTTTTTACAAATTCATTTAATTACATAATTTTTATGACTATAAATTTGAAAAGGGTTCATCTGCTTAAGGACAATCAATAATGGACTGAATATTTTAGTAATAATGTTACAGCAGTAGACCAGGAGACAGAGCTGAGACCGGATGCAGGAGCTTGCAGGTGGGGTGCAGGTGTTGCAGTGAACAGCCCTCGGGCAGAAGCTAACTAGAGGGGCTGATACCCGCAGGCAAGAGCCAGTTTCCACCGGCTCGTCAGCTGTCCTGCCACCTTGCATGAACTTTGGCTAATTACAATATCAGGTACATTGTGGCTTTAAAATTTCTCCGCCCTTGAAATCACCATGACAGTTCTGAAACAACCACATAAAGCATGAAAATGGGAAAGAACACAATTCTAGGAATTATTACCCAAATTCTTAGTAAAAGCCAACCCCTTAGCCTTGAATATTCCTCCCCCGAATTAGTGAGACTTCAAAAGACCAGGCCCACTTCCTCCCAGGGCAGCTGCTCTCTGTATAGCCTGCCGCTCTCCTTGCTGGGAAGGTAAACATGAAATAAAATACAAGGTGTTGCTTGCTTCACTTACATAGTGTGTCCTGAAATTCTTTTCCCGAAGAAAGCCAAGAACTTGGAAAAGCCTCCATTCAGAAGCCAGTAACAATATTCCTCAAATTCCTAACCTCAGAAAATACCTCTTCAGAGCTAATTTAATCCAACCCTGTCAAACTCAACACTTATTGTTTAATATTCACCAAATAAAAGTGTATCTTCATAAAAACCTTTATAGGTTTTAAAATCATTTAACATTTTTTTCTCATTATCGGTATAAAATGACCCATTAAAAAAAAAACTCTCTAGTTAGCCCTCCTTTTATCTCCTTGAGATTTAACAATAAAATTCTAAAGATCCCAGAGTCCTTTCTATTTCCTCTTTCTAGTAGGTGTTCCCTCCATAAGCTTGTATTTTAATGCAAGTTCTCCAAGGAAAAAAACTCATGGAATACTGATGTCAAAGGAAGATGGAAAGCTAAAGAAAGCCATGTTTTCATCTTCCAAGCTGATCTGATGGTTTATATTAATGAACTTTCCACTGATAAAAATGTTAGGGGGCGGGGACACCGAGGAACTTACTCTCCTGACACCAGCCCTTCCAGCAGGGCGGCCCCACACATGTCACAGAGAACCTGCTTAGAGAGCAGGACAGGGTGGCAAGAGGCTGGGAAATGGTCTCAGGCATTTTCTGGGAGCACTCGCGTTACAGCCATTATCATCTTGGTTGCAGTTCGGATTGTAGTTTTTCCCTGCTCTGCCATTCCTATGCTCATAATCCAGAGAAACTGTTAGACTGTTTAAAAGGGGATTCAACCCTGGAGTTATCCATTTGTCCTCCTTGGCCGTTTCATGAATGCACAGAAGGGTAAGTAGGAACTTTATGCCTTTTTGTGGTCTGGGGAGCTTTCCTAGATTTCAAAAGTGCATTTAGAACAATGTTGAAGTTTATTCAGTTAATGTATGTTGCTAATCTCCTGCTTTTACCAGCAATATACTAAATCCCCGTGGTACCTCGATGACTTAACTATGGTTCTACTTAAAAAAAATGGCAGTCTAACTAGTGAGTTAAACAAACATGCAATTTTAATACAAGGTTGTGAGTGTGTTAACAGAACTTGGGAGCACAGCCTTGATAATAATGATGCGCATCTTTCCCCATTCGTAGCTTGATTTGCTTCTCATAAAAACTGCATGTTAGGAAGAGTCAGCGCTTTAGTCCTATTCTAACTGAGAAAGGACTAAAATTCAGAGTCTTAATTACCCACCTTGGGTCATGCGCAATTAAGTGATGCATCTGGGATTATCTCTGGCTTCCTGCCTCCAAACGTAACATGTATCCCCCTGGTGTTTAAGGAATCTGAAGGTGTGGGTGAGCTTTGTGGCAATTTCGGATCTGGCCTTCTCTCCGCAGGGGCAAAGGTTCTGCTTGGCAGGCCCTGCTGAGGCCGGCTCTCTGCACACTGGCAGGCCTATTTAGGGCGTTAGTATTTATGCAAAGATAAAACAGAGCTGCAATTACCTGTTCATCTGTTCCTAGGCTGATGGTCAATCACTGCGATGCCGTGGTCTAAAAGCCTTGTCAATCAGAGAGTTCATCTCACTCCCAGCTCTGCCTTGCCAGGCACGGGGCTCCACCTGTGCCTCTTAAACAAATTGCCTACTTCTGAGCATTTCCTGCTCCGTCTTGACCCGTACGCTCAAATTAGCTTTATTCCCTGTTTTAAAAGGTGGAAACTGTGTGATTTATCCATTTGCTAGGCATCCGGTCGTAATAGCTAGACACGGAAAAGCGTTCCTGAGACGGGGGTGGCGTCTCTGGTAATGTGCCTGTCTGGCATGTCTAATAGGATGGGAACAAGCACATTTTATTCCTCACCTGGTTTCTCAGAGAAGCAAAATTCACCTCCACCTCCACGCATATCTACATTCTGTTCCTGTGCAATTGGTCCCAGCTTCGTCATTGGCCAAAAAAAGAAATTCTTTGTCCCTCACGCCACCTGCTCCTTAACAAAACGAAACTTGAGCATTGCAGTCGGGGCTTCAGGTCAATGGTTAAATTGTTCTTGCTTCGGAAGACGGGTTTTCATGTGCTGAATCCCATCCATGAGATTAGCACCATTTGTACCTGTAATAAGGGTACAGGTGGGACAAGAGAAGGAAGCCAGGAAAATATGCTCAAATTCTCCGTTTTCTGCCTAGAATTCACTGCTGTAAATTATCTAATTCTCATTTATTTGGAGACGTTTATTAGCCAAAGTGATTTAACATTTTCTGATTCCTCCTTCTTTGAGGACATAGAAGGAGGCCTGTGGACTGGCTGGTGCTGCAGCCACAGCATCAGCTGTGAGTTCAGAGGGTCCCTGGAAGCCAGAGCCTGGGACTTTCCCATCTAAAGCTCCAGGGACTCGGGCACCCCATTTGTACAAAGAGCATACCCAGGATGCTTCGGAGATGCGCACTTGTCTACGGAAGCCGAGCTCTGTGCTAGATACATAGGGCAGAACACATTACAGAAGAGTTTAAATGCCATTCTAAAGTGGCCACATTCAGAGAACTCTGAGGTTCTTATTGAGGCAGAACTACCATTACTGCTGGCCCACGCCCCACCCCAAAGATAAACAACCGAGAAGAAACTTTGCAGGGAAAAGACCAACCCTAAAAATTAAAGAAAAGAAAGAAAGCAAAGGAATGTGAGAGCCCCCTGAGGTGAGCGACACGAGAGAAGAGAGAGGATGCTGCTCTGTAGGGCGCAGCCCACAGGGCTGTGAAGAAGGAACCGCCCCAGCCGCACCATCTGGGGGAATGTGCTGCCCCTCCTCTGGGCAGATGCCGCGCTCTGCCCCAGCGTCCGCAGGGTCGAGTCAGGGTAGCGGATACACCCTGTGCTTGCGTAGAGCGGACAAAAACAGATGGTCGGGGGCTACCCACCAACCCAGGTGTGGGGAAGGGGTTACCTGACAATCCAGGCGCTGCCATCCTGGACTCAGCACTGTGTTTGCACCAGGGCCGTGTTTCCTGAGGCTGCTCCCCCCATGACTCAGCACTCTGGGTACCACTTGTCCCCTAGTCCTGTGGTCCCTGGATTAGTCCTAAGTTAAAGGGTGGTTTAGCTCAAGGATCCCTCTCAGTGAGCCTGATGATTCTCAGGATGTGGAGCAATTTGAGACTCTCCCTCCCCTGTCCTTCCCCGGCCCTCAGGTGGTCAGACCTGCATCCTGTTTGAAGATGCCCTCTGCCAACTCCCACTACCCCAGTTTATCCTTCCTGGGCATTTTCCGCACTAAACCTCTTGCATGTTAGTCTTGTCTTGATGTCTGTTTCTTTGACCTGAGCTGGCCCGGGTGGTGCCGGAGCACTGTGGGAAAACACCTGCTGAGAGGGGCTTTGCAAAGGGCTTCATCCCAGCCACCCAGTGTTGAGCAGGCCCATAGGGCAGCCTTGCTCATCTCGTATGCCCACACCTGGAGCACGGCCCAGGACACAGCAGGCTCTCAACACGTGGTTGCGAAGAGATGGATGAAGGAATTAATCAACCCAAGTGAACTAAACCAAACAAAATCAGCCCACACTAATTTCAAAGCCGCCATTCAAAGCCCAGGGAGCAGGGTAGGACTTCCATGTTGACTCTCCTGATGCCATTTCTGTCCTCAGCGTCGATGTTTGGGATCCAGAGACAGAACAAGTGTGTGGTGCGTGTGGTTTTAAGCCTTTGACTCCTTTCATCCAAAGGTGTTCTGTTTGCACATTAAATAATAAACCTGTTGGTGTCCATGCAACATATGCTAAACATTCTGCAAGGGATCATGGAGTGAGAAAGAGAAGTAGGTTATGCGGTTCCTGCTTTGGAGGTGTTCGCACTGCTGGGTAAGTGCCACACGGTCCCAAACAATTGCCAATGGAGGACAGCCTATTATCAAATAATTGTCAAGAAATATAGTTATTAACTGCTTTAGAAAAGGAAATAATCAGCTCACACAGGAAAGACATTATAGAGGGGTGACCTCAAACTGGGGGTGTGAAGTGCAAGAGTGCTTTTTTCTCTGCATGTAAATATACATGCACATATTCATTTTAAAGTAGTCCATGCCTTTATCAAAAAGTCCCGAAACAATAAATGTTGACGTGGATGCGGAGAGATAGGAACACTCATGCACTGTTGGTGGGATTGCAAACTAGTGCAACCTCTGTGGAAAGCAATATGGAGATATCTTAAAGAGACAAGTAGAAGTACCATTCAATCCAGCAATCCCATTACTGGGCATCTACCCAAAAGACCAAATGATACTGTATAAGAAAGACACCTGCACCCGAATGTTTATAGCAGCACAATTCACAATTGCAAAGATGTGGAAACAACCCAAGTGTCCATCAATACATGAGTGGATTAATAAAATGTGGTATATGTATACCGTGGAGTACTATTCAGCTTTAAGAAACAATGGTGATATAGCACCTCTTGTATTCTCCTGGATAGAGCTGGAACGCATTCTACTAAGTGAGGTATCCCAAGAATGGAAAGACAAGCACCACATGTACTCACCATCAAACTGGTATTAACTGATCAACACATAAATGCACATATAAGAATAACATCTATTGGATGTTGGGCAGGGGGGAGGGGGGAGGGGGGAGGAAGGAGGAGGGGACGGGTATTTGCATACATAAAGAATGCAATGCGCACCACCTGAAGGATGGACATATTTGAAACTCGGACTTAGGGGGGGAGGGAGGGTCAAGGGCAACATACGTAACCTAAACATCTGTACCCCCATAATATGCTGAAATAAAAAAAAAAAGTAGTCCATGCAAAAAGTAAAAAAAAAAAAAATGCAGTCACACAGAAAGATTCACACTGAAAAGTACATTTCTTTTGCCATTCATCCCTCACTCTATCCACTGTTCCCAAAGGTGGCAACTGAGGTGATTCTTAAATGTTTCTTCTGAACAATTTTCTTGTATATAAATCAGCAAGATGTCTTCCTTTCTAACACAAATAGGATCAAACTGCATGTGTGGTTTTGTATACGTCCCAACAATACATCAGAACCTTTCTTATCAGCACAAATATAACTATCTCATTCTGTTTGAAGGGTGATTGTATTTCATCGTATTGACATATGCAATTTCATGATTTAGTAAATAAATAATTGGTTTTAATCAAAATTTATTTTAATGATTTTCCACTAATTGTGTATTTATTTACACATTTTAGAGAGTTTTTTATTACTAACAATGTGGGATTCTCTCTCTGTCTCTCTCTGTGTGTAAATATGTGTGGATGTGTGTGCACATGTGAGTGTGTGTGCATGTGTAGGTGTTTGTGTGTGCATGAATATATATTTGTGTGTATATATGTTTGTGTGGGTTTATATATGGGTTATGGGTATGGGCATGTGTATGTGTGTGATTGTATTGTCTATATGTGTGTGAATGTGTGTTTGTATGGGTATAATGTAATTTTAATTTTGAAAGATATTGGCAAATCAACCTCCAAATGGTGGTACGTGTTCATGCTCTTTTGGGTACATTAAATTTTTGGAAAAAAGTGGGAACTTTTACTGAAAACAGCTCTCATGGGTAAATGTCCAATCACTGCTATGGCTGTGGCCACCCTGTTGTTGACATTCAATGCTGGGCTGAGAGTGGACCTCAGGGTCGAGGGGTCCCCTTTATCCCTTTTGCTTTCCATGGTTTCAGTTACCCACAATCAACCACGGTCTGAAAACATAAATTGAAACATTTCAGAAATAAACAAATCATAGGTTTTAAATTGAGCACCATTCTATGTAGCATGATAAAATCTCTCACCATCCCGCTCTGTCCTGCCAGGGACGTGAGTTTCCCTTTGTGCAGCGTCTCCGTACTGCCCACGAAACCAGCCCATCAGTCACTTAGTAGCCGTCTCGGCGTTCAGACAGACTGTCATGGTGTTGCAGTGCTTGTGTTCAAGTGACCCTTATTTTACTCAGTAATGGCCCCCAAGCACTAAAGCAGTGATGCTGGCAATTTGGATATGCCAAAGAGAGCCAGTAAGTGTTTCCTTTAAGTGAAAAGGTGAAAGTTCTCAACTTTCTTTCAAGGAAAGAAAAAAAAAATATATGCTGAGGTTGCTGAGATCTACAGTAAGAACAAATCTTCTACCCACGAAATTGTGAAGAAGGAAAAAGAAGTCCATGCTAGTTTTGTTGTCAAACTGCAAAAGTTACGCCCACAGCGTGTGATAAGTGCTTAGTTAAGATGGAAAGACATTAAATTTATGGGTGGAAGACATGAACAGAAACGTGTTCCCGTTGATGGCAGTCTGGAGTTTCAGACATCCACTGGGGTTCCTGACACATGTCCCCCGCAGATAAGGGTGGACTGCTGTGGTTACCAGCGCAGAGCCTCAGTTTGTGATTGATTGACTGAGGAGCTCTTCCCCACATTGCTACGAAGAGTTGTTCAGTGGTGCTTTCACTGCGATTCTGCGGTTCCAGTAATGATTCCAAACTTCCGTTTTCTGCCTGTTGAGATTGAAATTCCATTTAAAGATGAAATAACCAGAAATTATTCTTTAGTATATATACCCCATGAGGATTGGTAACAATGAAAGAGTTAAACCAAATGTCTGTTTCAAGTTTGATTACAAGGTATTGTATTGGGGCACCTTGATTAAATACCATTCTGGACTATAATCTCTGCTTATTTTATAAGGCTTACATGAAAACTGAAGAGGAAAATTGTAACTATAAGATGCTACTTTATTGCATTACTTAACAAGACACAATTTTTTTTAAACTGAAAACAATTTCAAAAGGAAACATTGTCAATGTCTTTTCTGACACACAACACCACATTTTACGAAACATGATAATCCTAGAGCGTCTGCCAAATACTAGCACCTGAATTGATACACCGTTTTTGACAAATGCTTTGCTAATTACTTTTGGCACCACTCCGCTCTTAGAATGAATAGCTTTGTACACAGTATTACTCTGAAACAGAGTGACACCAAACAGTTATTGTGAGAAAGGAACAGGTGGAACACCCAGCCGTTTCCTTCATTAGTTAGGACAATGCCATGTGATTGTGGCTCCTGGTCCCAGAGCTCCAGCCCCAGTATGGTTCAGTAGTTCAACTCCCGCACTCCGCAATCACACCCGCTGTGCGCGTACACACACACATGCATACACACCCACAGCAAATTAGCGTGAACCAGAAGGAACAAAACAACAAAAATTTATTGCCTCACAGTTCTGGGGACCCTAAGTCCAAAATCGAAACCCCAGCAGAGCTGATTCCTTCTGGGGCTCAGAGGGATAGCCTGGCCCCGGCCTCTGTCACAGCCATGGGTGGCTCCCGGAAATCCCTGGCTCTCCTCTGGGTATCGGTCCAATCTCTGCCTCCATCTCCACATCGCCCTCCCCCTCGTGTCTGTCCGTGTCTCCTTCTCTGTCTCCGCAAAGAGTCTTTTCCCAATACAGCCACATTCTGTGGGTTGGTGTGGGCATGTTTTTATTTTGTTCACCCTAAGAACATTGGGAAACAATCAGAACATTGACGTGTTAGACCTATCGCTCTGACTAAAGTTAGATGATGCTGTCTGATGACATGTTCAGGAGATGTCCCTCATGCTTAGGTGGCTTTCAGTTTTGTTCAAGTTTTCTGTTTCCTTGTTGGTCTTCCGCCTGGTTGTCCTATTCACATCGGAAGTGGGGTATTGAAGTCTCCCATTTTTATTCCTGGAATATCTATCTCTCCCCACAGCTCTGTCAATCTTTGCTTCATGTATTTCAGGCTCTGTTGTTACATGCATGTATGTTCATAATCATTACACTTTTCTGATGGATTGAGTTTCGTCATTATAAAACGTCTGCCTATATATCTAGTGATATTTTATTTTTTGTTTGAAAATCTTTTTATATGATATTAGTATAACCATTTCAGATTTCTCGTAGTCACTATTTTGCATCATGTATGTTTTTGTTCAGGCTTTTGCTTTCAAAGTATTTGTGTCGTGAATCTGCTGTTTTCCTCCTGCAGACAACAGGGGGTTCTATTGCTTCTTAATCTAGTTTTACAACACATACATTTTGAATAGATAGTTTAATCCATTTACCTTTTATATTATTATTGATATAATCTACTTAGATCTGCCCTTTTTACTTGTTGCCTACATTGCGCATGACTTAGTCTTCCTCTATTCCTCCCTTCTTTCGTTGACGTTAAGTGAACGTTTTCTAGTGTAAAATACATTAAGTGAATGTTTTCTAGTGTAAAATATTATTCCTTTATTTTTCATTACTTTACTAAAAACAGATCGACAGGATGCCTCAGGCCACTCTTCAGTAAGTGGAACTTCCTCTTACTCTTTTAACACAAATAGATACTAAGTCTACTTGGTTTTCCGTGAAATATCGTGGAAGTTCTGATATGAGCAAGTCTTTCCTGCAGGTGGAAGGACTGTTATGTTCAAGTGAGGAGAGTCCTCAGAGCTATCTCAAGCTAAGGGAATTGAGCCAAACTTATTTTTGTAGTCTGTAAGAATAAAAATGCATCAGTGTTTTGTAGTTGGCAACTGTCATAAAGTGCCTATCTTAATATATCAGTGTTAATGATGACATAACGCACCCCAGGGGAATACAGCAGCAAAGAAACAATTAACTTAACATTTAGTGCCTTCATTTTGCCTGCAGTGAAAGACTAATGAAATAAAAAGTAGCAGCCTTTTGTATGCCTTTTGCTGCATCTGTGACTGTTATGAACCCCCAATGGCCGAGAATAATGGAGGAGTAGATTACTTCTGTAAAACAGGTATTAGAACAGCTCCAAGTACTCAGGATTAAATCTTTTCATTAATTTGTATCAGATTTTTTCCAGTCCATAAAATAGCTAGACTAGAGCGAGATCAGGTAGGCTACAGCGAAACTTCATCGGGAGGAACCAGGCAGGGTGGGTGTGCAGGACGCAATCCCAGGAGTCTCTGGTAGTCGGCGCTGAGAAAGGTGGAGCCAGGTCAGAACTTCTCTCAGGGTCACCCCATTTTAGAAACAAGGGGACCAAAACAAAAAGGAACTGACATAAGTGTTTTGTTGTTTTAATTATCATTTTCTTTGGTTAATTTCCTGTTGACTGGGCTATTCTAGCAGCTAGGTTATTTTTCCTTTTTGGTTTAATGAGAATTTA
>NW_012155729.1:1538208-1543097 GCF_000956105.1 Propithecus coquereli | reverse complement strand
GATTATATACTCCACAATAAAACATGACTCTCTTCTTCCTGCTTATTTTATTTCCAATTGTATTTTGTTCACTGTTAAGCATAAAAACATTTTCTCTTCCGTTCTTCCATCTTTTTTTTACTTCATTCACGTAATAGAGTTCGTGACCATCATATTACTCTAACTTTTCCACTTTGCTTTTGATGTGTTATATTGAGATAGCTTATGGTTTGGTTCGGTTTGTTGGATTAATCTAATTTTTCTTCTGTTGGCAACATTTATATCATTTAAGTTTTTTTTTGGTTTCTTGCTGTTTCCATTGCAATTTTTTTGCTAGTGGAATAGCTTGTATTTGCTTTTCTTTCCTTTAGGGAATTTAAGACATCCAGGTAATCTTTCTCTACCATTTATTGATGTTTTAAATTATATAGTATATATTCAGCTTTCAAGCACTATGGCTCCGTGAAATTGGATCACAGAATACCCCTCCTCCTCTTCATCCCAGCCAATTGCCAAGGGAATGCACATGAAATGAATTTTAAGATCCATATAACAGGAGAATGGGGTCAATCCCCCAGTAGAACAATTAGTCATCTAATACCATACATTTCCAAAGAACAGAAGACAAAGCAAAAAATCAAATAAGATTCTGGAGCTGTGCAACATGGTTCTGAACTTGGTCTGAACTGACGGAGCTGAGGTCCTCACCCAACAAGTACTGAAAATTCTTGTGGGTTTCCTCATCTTGTGCTTGCTTGAGAAACAGCAGGTGAAATGGATTAAAAATGCAATTTGCAGATGAGGGACAACCCTTGAGTAGGTGGCATGCGCTCTGGTTTTAGACATTTAACAGAATATCAGAAGTCAGAAATATGACATTATTTTTAGTTTGCCAAGTTTTGGAACATGCCTTTCTTTGTCACTTTGACTTCCTTGCCTTAGACCTGGATTTAAATGGATTGAATTCCCACCACATGGGGACATCCTCTTTGTTCACCATGACGTTGTCTCCTGTCCTGACTCTCAACTTTTATTCTGTGTTTTGTTTGTCGGTTTGTGTTAAGTTTTTGCATGCAAAGGAATATTTGTTTACCAGCTAAATACTAAAAAATGTGGATGGGGTTAGCTGCTCTTTCCTTTAACAACTTGTAACTGTTAGTGCCTGGCCTTTCAGCAAAGCTGCTGCTAAAGACTGGGAACTGGGCCGTGCGGTTCTCACAGTATGGGCCAGGGGTCTGTGGCAGCTGTGCGGTGTTGCCGCCTTCACACTGGAATGTTACTTGCAGATATCTGGATGTTGGTTGGCTTTGGATCTGAGAGTACAAGAAACTCTTCAAGCTCTGTACTTTGTTGTCCTGCAATTTCTGTCTCAATGTGAAAAACTAAAATAATGTCATGATATGATGTAGTCCAAGGAATATAAGGATTTCTGAGTTTGCCAGGCTCTGTAGAAACTGGCTAATCCTCCTCTACTGTCTCACCTAATAATTTTCTGAGCTTCTCTATTTTTTACTACATTGTAAACTCTTGAAGAGCAAAACACGCCCTTTTGTTTTCGTTCAATGCCTAGCACCTGTTGGGGACTCAGAAAATATTTGTTTCTAAAATGAGAGGCCAGCCCCCATTTTATAATCTCCAAAAGTTCAAGTGAGACATGTATTTCACTATGTACTATGCATAGTCATTATCGATCACTTCGTACTCAGAACAGCTTGTCAATTAAGGTCAATAGATGACCTTAATGTTAACAATAGCAGTAAAAAACATATCCACATTTTCAGAGGTGAATCATTAGATTAAATCTGCCTCTAAGCAGACTTTCACCTTTGTGATGTTCCCACTAATAGGATCACAAGTATACAATTCAGAAATAAGCTCGCTGCCCATTTAATTTACTGCTCGAAGCAAGCAGCTAATGAGTACCCTCTGCGGGGTTGGTTAGGATCTTGATTTTGGCAAATGCATGTTTTTGTCAGGCAGGAAGAGTAATTCTATTCGCTCTTCACAAGTAGAGGCTCTCCAAAGGCAGGAGTCGGGCATTTCCCTGTGCTTTGCGCTCACAGTGCCTGGGGCAGTGGTAGGCGTTTGGTAAATGCCAGTAGGTAACCATCAAACAATAATCGAAAGTGTGATAGGTCCTTATAATGGTTATATTATTACACAGTTCTTATGGAAATCACTATTTTGTCCTTTGGTGGTTTGCCAGTACTTACTCATTTCCTTGGAATTGATTCACTGTAGGGAAGTTCCTGTTGAAGAAAGATCATGAAAAAAAAAAAAAAAAAAAACCTTGTTCTTATTATCTTCTGCTGTCTCTGGGAATCATATTTTCAAATCTGAAAATTTTTTTTCTTCTCATTGTGCATTTCTTATCCTATACCAGTGTGTTTTTCTTATTAAATACTATATTTGCTTAATTACATTAAATTCCCTAAATATATTTTTTCTTCTAAATATATACATTATTTCAAATTTAATCAAGACTCAAGTTCAGGGGCTTTATCTTAAAGGAAGTAATCAATATTCAATATTCTTCATCCAGACCTTTAAAAAAAATCACCTTAACACACATTATCACATTAACTCTCACTTTTTCAGCCTGCAAGTGTGTGTAGCAGCCCTTTGCTGTGGGATCCCCGCAACAAGTGTACACACAGAGCTGCGTCTCAAGGAGCTTATCAGCATAAAGAATTGGGAGCCCTTTTAGAAAGTCTGTTCATGAGACAAGAGGAAGAGATGGCAATGTAGTGTCCCTGGAGTACCCAGGGCTGGGTGATTTACAAAGACAAGGGGTTTGTTGGGCTCATGGTTCTGCGGCCTGCACACGAAGCCTGGTGCCGGCATCTGCTGCTGGTGAGGACTCAGAAGCTTCCAAAGAAGGTTGAGGGGGAGGAGAGCAGGTGTGTGCAGAGCTTTCATGGTGAGAGAGGGAGTGTGAGAAACAGGGAGGGAGGTGTCAGGCTCCTGGTAATGACTAACTCTCCTGGGGACTAATAGAGCCAGAGGAGGAGGGCACCAAGCCACTCAAGCAGGAACCACCCCAGGACCTAAACACCTCCCACCAGGCCCCGCCTCCAACACTGGGGATCAGATTTCAACATGAGGTTGGGGGACAAACATTCAGACTACAGCAGGCCCCAGGGCCTTCAGAGCTCCAGGGATCCTGGCAGGGAGCCACCGCCCTGTAGCGTACTTGAGGGGAGAGCAGGCAGGGATACAGAGCGGCTGATAGCAGGTGCTCTCACCTGGGCACATGGGAGTGGAGGCCTCACAGGCGGATGACACATCCATGGTCACAGTGGGAGAGGAACGAAGGAACTGCAGGCGGCGCTTTGCTGGTGATGTGTCTTGCTTGTGGGAACATAGGTAACACCTCTGTGCAAACCCAGAGATTTGGGGGGACAGCTTGGAAAAGAAGTTGATCTCTGGTGACTTTAGTTTGGGACTATGGTACGAGATCTGGGTGTTCGTGTTAACTGGTACCTGTGCTTTCCAGCAGACGTTCTGTGGAAAAACATGGACCTATAGCAAGCCGAGTATCGCTCAGTGAGGTATTTTGACGCTCCTGGAATAAGACACTTCCTTTCATGCACCACTTTGCAGGGCATTACCTAGCATTCTCTCAGCAAACAACAGGATGAAAAAATTAGTAGAAACTACTGGGAGACCAGTAAAAGGTAGACCCTGGACGCTGGTTGTGCACCTGACAGGTAATGGGCTGGAAGAGTTAGTCCGCGACCCAAGAAGGACGTCTCCAAGCAGCCAAATGGAACTGAGTCGATGAAACAAAATTCAGGATGGTGACATCCCGAATTAAACATGATTGCTCTTCCAAGTTCAACAAATGCTATGCAAATGTTACAATTATAATCTTGTGGAGAAAGAAAACCATAAGAGAAATTCAGTCCATATAAGCAGCAACTATGTGGGTGTGCTTCTGAGCAAACGGATTTGCGAATGCTTGCAGGTTCTTGACCAAGGAACAGTGAAGAAACAATGGTCATAGCACCAAATTCAGCCCTGCACCGAACGATGTATAACTACCATGATATATGCATTTGGAAAGTTTGTATCTTTGAGAATTAAATGATGTATAAATACAGATCATGTAAAATCGAATATGGAAATGAATACAAATAATAATTTGACAACATAAAGACAAAATTTTAAGTGACAAAAAATAGGAGGTAATCAAGGAAAAACTAAATTGATAACCACCTCGAATTGAAAGGAAAGTGTTAAGGGGATGGCACAGCTAAGTCTAATCCTTGCATTTTATAGTGGGCAACTATACATATTCTCATAATTGACATATATTTGTGTAAAATCATGGCATATGGTCATCGTTTACTGTCACAAGAAAATTCTGGAAGTGCTGTGTCGGGGGGGTGGGGGGCTGAGGCAGGGGTCTGTTTTCTGCCCACCATTTCTCCTGTGTTGTTCTATGTTTTTAGCACAATAACAAAAATAAGGAACAAAATGAAAAATCCTGTCCGTACAATGTGCTCCTTACTCTTTCAATTGTCCAGAAACAGCAGTGAGAAACAGTTGTCTTTGGCCTCTGCTCTGTGCGATGCGTGTGAGATGCGGAGGTGGAAAGAGCAGCATCGGGCCCCAGAAAGCTGCCCCCTGCACGGAGATGGGGCCGGTGCCCTGCCTGACTCTGACCTGGGGCACATCCCTGCACTTCCCTCGGCCTGATTTATTCTTATTATAAATTAAATTCAAAAAAAGTTTAATGAGATTTGTGGTTTCCAAAATATATTTACCTTTCTTCAAAAGGAATCATTAAGCCTGAAGGCTGTTTGTTGCTATTTCTACCACCTACCATGGTGATCGGCACAACCCTGCAATCAAAAGTAATTGTTAAATTTAATTTACATGTGGCTTATTTGTTAAACAAATATCAC
>NW_012155729.1:1513611-1537258 GCF_000956105.1 Propithecus coquereli | reverse complement strand
GGAGGGCCCATCTAAAGGCAATTACATTCCTTAAATAGCTGGATGAATTTCCTCACTCTACAACATTTATCTTCCAAATAATCAGCACTAATCAACCGCAGGAAGCAAGTAGCTCTACCAAAGCCCGTTCCCTTTTATGGAAGAGCAACCTCGGAAAGTTGGGGGCGGAGAGACGTGGATCTATGTTCTCTCTGGTCTTGGGGACATGAGTGGGAGGCTCAGAGCCCCCGGTTCAGTGGATAACAGCATCTTGATCCCAGGTTTTGAAGAACTGATGCTGTTTATAATTTCCCACCTCCCAGTGCACGTGCCACGTGAAACTTTTTCTGCTCAAATCCAAATACAGGTTACTTTCTTCCAATGAGTAGGAATATTTAAGCATGAGTATGATACTCTGCAAATTGAATCCTAATTTACTCAACTAAAACCACTCCCACATTAAAAAAAAAAAAAAAAGGAGAAGAAGAAGCCAGGTGCGATGGCTCACACCTGTAATCCCAGCACTTTGGGAGGCCAAGGCAGAAGAATCGCTTAAGGCCAGGGTTCGGGACCAGCCTGAACAACAACGGGAAAAGACCCTGTCTCCAAATTTTTTTTTTTAATTAGCCAGGTGTGGTGGTATCCCCCATAGTCCCAGCTACTTGGGAGGCTGAGGCAGGAGGATCATTTGAGCCCAGGAGTTGGAGGCTGCAGTAAGCTGTGATTACACCACTGCACTCTAGCCTGTGCAACTGAGAAAGACCCTGTCTGTAAGAAAATAAAAAAAGAAAATTCTTCTCCTTGGCTAGGGATGGTCCATACTCAAGCTGTCAGGCTGTAATTTAGACAGTCACTTAGAGTTCTGACACAGGGATAGCATACCAAAAATGTTGGAGAGGCTGTGGGCTGATTCTGAGAAATGGTAAGGTAGGTTTCTTCCTATACTATCTTGGTGGAAGTGGTGCTATCAACTGAATTATAAAAATTTGTTATGGCATTTATTGGCTTTTACTTTTTAATCTGATAGAAATGTTATTCTTTGTAGTTTTGCAGAAACATCAGAACTGTGACCCACGTTTCAATGGTTTTGTAGCTGACCACACACACATTTATAATTTTATCGCTTTCAGACAGTTGTTATTTTTTTCCATTTGTGTATGCTTAAAAAGCATATGTTCTTCTGTCTTCTTCTGACCTAATATTAAAGTTAGGATCTCAGCACCATGTATAAATCATCTGACAATGTTCCCACTTGAGCCTATCGACTGACAGGTTGGTAAGAAATTGAGACAAGAATTAGCCTGTCTGGTTAAAATCTGAAATATTGGGATATATAGCAGTTAGATTAATACCACTAACAAGAATGTTGCTGTATGTTCTTTTATTTTCCCCAAGCCAGTAGATACGACATTTGGACTCCCATGAAAGCAAAGTCACTGAAACAAGGACTTTGGTTCAGGTAGAATAATTTGGGCAGTGGCTTATACCATGAGCTCTTAAGAGTGAGTGAATAATGAGATTGAGAAGCCCAGGAAAAAATCCAATTTAAGGGTGCATTTAAACATAACTGATCCTGAGAAAAGTGAGCCTGTTCCACGTGAGCTCTGAAAAGCACAGAGAACGCCCTTTCAGAACAGTCTGCCTGTGACAAGAGCATTGGTCATCATACACCAGCCACCACTGTCCCTTAGTCCAGGGCTGTGCCCAAAACGTGCGGCCTCCTGGGCTTGCGGGCAGAGCCTACACGAGGGTCGAGCAGGACCCTTGTCTCCAGAGAAGGCTACGGCAAAAAGTGGATGACATGAAATGGGGTTTTGTCACTGAGTCTGAGATTGGACAGAACTGTCCACTCCAAAACTGGCACCAGAACTCACATCCGCCCATCACGTCACACATGGAGTCTGCTCTCTCATGTTGTCTTCAACGTGGCCTCTGGTCTCAATGTCTATAAAAAGGACTTCACATGGGAAAATAATCTCTATCTAGTAATATTACAGAAAATCTTCAATGGTGACATTAATCTTTATAAGTTTGAAGACTCCTTTAAAGTGATTCCAGAGTTTTTCTTCACTAAAGCAAAATAATCTCAATTTTCCCTCACTTTTATAATTCTATTTTAAAACATTTACCCACTCTTTATTGCTTTGTTGTCCTGGAAGGGATTATTAAATAAATAATACATTTCACTGGCTTTTGGATCAACATTAATCTGCGGTGCAGATGAGGCTTTACCATGTTATAAATTTAATTCAGTGATGATTTATCAAATATCTTCTGGATGCACCACACTTAATGCGGCTGGGAAAGAGTTAAACATATATTCTGAAATACAATTTTCAATCATTGGATACTGTCTGAAGTCCTATTGTTTATTCTTCTTAAGTTGATTATTGTAAAACTGTAAGGATTATCTGTGGTAGTTTACACACATTATCAATTTTTAATATAATCCAGTAACTATGAGTAGTGCGTCATAAAAGTAACAATAAAAAGACTAAGTGAATTTTATTGTAGAAGACGATGTCATCTTTATGCATAATGATCATGTCTGAAAAGCAAAGAAAAATGCAAAGGACACCCAGAAATGGTCTTCAAATTTAAGATCGTGTTTTGCAGACTCTAAAGAGATGATTGGAAAATTAGTAACATGGAACTCGCTGAGAATTGAGTGTAGGCTTCTCCAAGGAGTAAGGCACAGAGGACACGCCGGTCCACTGTGACAGAGAACGACGGGACAGCCCCCGTGACAGACAGCCACCCCCACCGATCCGCCTCCCCCACCTCACTGCTGTATGCTTACTTTGGGAGACGGGTCTCTTTGCTTTCATCAAAAACGCTTCACATAATTTTATTTTATATGCTGATTTTTATCAGTCTGACTGTCCCCAACAGGTCACCCCCTTTCCCGTCTATTTATTTCATTGGAGATAAGAAACTCATTTTCATGGACGTTTGTGTTCCTCCCAAACAGAATGCTGAACTTCTGCATCTGCTTTCACTGTTTCTCTCCTTTCTTTTGCCTTCAGTTTTCAGAAGTTTAGTTACTATGTGCTCAGCATAGGTTTGGGGACGTTTATCCTATTTGGGGTTTACTCAGCCTCTCAAAATGTAGCCTGATGTGTTTTACCAAATTTGAAATTTCTTCTGGCATTATTTTTCCTAATACTTTTCATTCTCTTTTTCTTTTCCTGCAGAAACTCCTGTTGTACAAATGTTAGCTTTTTTGTTAATTGTTCTTTTTTAAAATTGTTCCACAGGTCCCTCAGATGGTTCTTTTTTTTTTTCCCCCCTCTTAGTCTATTTTCTCTCTATCACCCACATTGTTGGGTAAATTATCTCAGTCTGTCTTCAAATTAACTGATTCTACCTTTCGCCATCTCTGCTCTACTCTCAGCCCATCTTCTGAGGTGATTTTATTGTTGTTCTTTATTTTTAAATTTTGGCAGAATCTTTCAGTTCTGTAGGATTTCTTTCTTTTGTTTTGTTTTGTTTTAACTTCTACATCTTTGCTGAGATTTTCTAATGTATTTCAAGTAAATTTATAATGTCTTGTAGGTAATTCTGACATCTGGTCCGTCTTGCTATTATTTGCTGATTGTCTTTTGTCATTCAGTTTGTGATGTTCCTGGTTCTCGCTATAGTGAGTTATTTTCAGATGTTAAATTATGAGACCTTGAATCTCATTTAATCTTCTATGGCAGGCGGTCTCCTGTCGTGGTGGAGCTGGAAGGCCAGTTGGGTGGTGCGTCTCGCTCCCTGTGAGGCCCCAACACACCATGTCTGCAGGCTGGGGGCGGGGAGGTCCCGGGGAGATGAGCAGCACTTGCCACCCATTGGAGGAGGCTCAGTTCTCACCGTGCCCCGCTATGGTTGGGTGGGACAGAGGTGCTGACAGCCCTCACGCTGCCCCGTGGGGGGGCTCAGCACTAGTGGGACCTGCTAACATCGCTGCTGGGGAATCTGAGCACCCTGCCTCTCCCAGCTGGGGTGGTGGTTCATTCCCTGCTTTACCAGACTGGTTGTCGGGGGGAAGATCCGCTCCCCACTTGGCACCCTGAAGCTGCCAATAGGTAGGTTCTTCTGGTGGTGTTTGCTGAAGCAGGCCAGGCATTGCCCAAATGCTTTCTGTTGTGAGGTTGTCCTTTCCCCTGCCCTTGGCTGGGGACCAGGCTCTTCCTTCAGCTACTTTGGTCCACACCTGCTGGTGGTTCTGGGTTGGAGGCTTCCGAAGCACCTTGTCTGGGTACATGAGAAGAAACACAGCAACCCCACCACAGTGCTGAGGTCCAGCGTGTCCACCGCTGTCCTCCCTCAGAGTCCTGTGTGTTGGTCGTGTTGTGCTGTCTTGTTTTGCTTGGTCTGTTGATAAGGAAGGGGCCTGACAGGAGAGGGGCTGCCGAATCTTGGCTGGAAACCAAAGTCAGTTTATTTAATCAGCAGTCACACTTTATGATTCGTATGATGAGGTAGTAGTCAAAAGAAGTATTTTGTCTCCAGGATTCCTATCAATAAAATTAAAATGAAAGTAAGCAAATGGCCCATTAGAGAAGCTGTACTTTTTGTTGTTTAGTTGCTTTGGAAAGGGCTGAAAGAAAATTCAAATGAGACCCTACATGCAACTGTGTTCCCTTTGAAATGCCGTTTGGTTCTTGCATTGTGTTTCCCGTGTCAGGATTTTAAATTCTAATATCTTATTCTGTGAAAATCACATCTCCTTATGTTTCGGCATGTATTAGAATGAGGCAGAAATCACGGCTTAAAAGACAGTTACAGAGCACGAAGTCATCCTGAGTAGCTGCACGCGCGAGTCCTCCGAGATTCTGTGCGGGAGGAGCCTTGATGTAAATGCCAAGGTATCAGCTGCGTCTGCAGCTGGGAGAGCCCTTGTCCCCATGACAACGGCAGTGCTCCAGGAAGGTCCAGATCTCACTGCACGAAGCAGGTCTCCATGGAGATGCATCACCGTGGGCTGTGGTGTCATCTTTCACCTGAAGTCATGGAAATAGATCAACATGCACTTAAAAATACGGTTATTATCTACCCCTGTAATCTGAGCTGTGTATCCCCAACTCAGACTTGGGAAGAACAGCCCCCTTGTGAGTATTGCAAATCCCTTTTAAATTGCTGTTCTTGAAAAATGAGTGATATTCAGAAAGAACTTTAAACTTTAAAACGCACAGGGAAGCTAAATTACACAAACAACTTGTATTTGAAAATTGAAGACATTTCAGATAAATTTTAGATAAATTATCTAAAATTCCAGCTTCAAACATAGATAATACAGAAATAGCTTTTGGTTATTATTTTCCATTAAATAATGACAATTCTCTCCTACTTTTGAATGGGAAAACCAGATTTATACTGACGATCTTAAAAAAGACAAGGTGCTTTTAAACTAATGCAATAAAAAGAATGTTTTCCATTGAAATATTTCCTCTATTGCATAATCTTGCCCAATATTGTATGCCACTGACGACCAATTTTTTTAGATGAACAGATTTCTCCAATTCAAAGTTGAAACTCACTGATAAAATTTTTTTAATCAACTTTAAAAAAAAGCTCTCAGAATTAAAAGCAACTTTGACATATTCTCTCACATAATTCAATGAAAGGAAACTTTTTTCCTTTCCCTGTCGTTGGAATTTGGAGGCTACATCCTGGACTAAAGAATTCTAATTAATAAGAAGGTGAATAATCTTTGCTTCATTTGTCTCCCTTTGTCTGTTTTTATGTGTTTGGCATCCAGCTTCACATTTAGGAAACCTTGTTGCAGTTTTCCTGTTAGCCATTCTTCATAAGCTCTTCAGTCTCTTCCTGACCAAGGTTATCTCACAGCATCGTGCAATTTACTCAGCAAATAGTGAACAGGGATACCTGACTGCGAGTGGTGCGGAACTGTGGAGTTACTGTTGGAAATGTAGTGGAAATACTGGGGACACATTCACTAATTCCAACTTTCTTACAGAGCTTTTTGTGAAAGTTTAAAATTGAGCTGGGCTTTGAAGGATGGGTGAATTTGGGATACATGGGAGGGCTGATTAATGTATTCAAAATAGAAGGAAATGCACAAGAAAGCCCCAAAGTGTGTTAAAGCCTGGACTGAGACCTGTGTCACTGCAGTGAAGATGGACAGACACCAGTCACAAACACAGGCCTGCACAGCTTGAGATCCATGTACACACAACTTCACGTAAAGAATAGCAACTTTGTAATTGATTCAGTGGGCACAGAGAAATCACAGAGTGTTTGTGAAAGACAGAAGCATCATCAGATATATATATATATATATTTTTTTTTATTTCAGCATATTATGGGGGTACAGATGTTTAGGTTATGTATGTTGCCCTTTCCCCCCCCCCAAGTCCGAGTTTCAGATATGTCCAGATATATTTTAAATAAAAAAACACAGTAACTATTGGGCACAGATGTGGCTGTCTTCCAGATCAGCAATGGAAAACCAGAAATGGTAATCAAATTTAAGATCATGTCTTTCAACCTGTGTAAGTAGATAATTGGAAAATCAGTAAAATGGAAATCAATGGGAAGTGGCTATTTTAAGTATTTTACTTTTATGAATGTAGTATTTTAGGAATGATTGTTAATTTATGCCAAAATAATCCTTCCAGGATTTTTATTGGGATTGCCTTAAGTGTACAGACTAATTTGGAGAGAATTGAATTCTTAACAATGTGAATTATTTCAATCAATGAGCATAGTTTATCTCTCTATTAATTTAGGTCTTTTAAAAATTTCTTTAATAAATACTTTATAATGTTCGGTATACACCCACAAATATTTTCTTATATTTGTTACTAAATATCTCATGTTTTAAAATTATTATAAAGGTAATTTTTCAAATTTCAATTTCTTGTTATTCTTTGCTAATATATAGGAAAACATTATTTTTCACATTAACCTTGTATTTGGTTACTTTATACCCATTGATATGTTTATTTGGATGATCATGTTGTCTGCAAATAAAAATAAGTTTGTTATTTTAAATCTATGTTCCTACCATTTATTTTTCTTGTCTTATTACATTGACTAAAACCTCCAGTATAATGTCGAATAGAAGTGGTGAGAGCAGGACTTTTTGCCCCTTTCTCATTCTTCGGGGGGGAAAAGCACTCACCCTCCCACTGCTGGGTATGATGGCAGATGTCAGTTTCTCATAGATGCAAGGCAAGGGTCAAAGGTTATCTTTTTTGCATATGAATGTTCAATTTTTCTGGCAATATTTGAAAAGTTTATTCCCTGTCTGTAGAGTTGCCTTGGTATTAATACTATTGTCGAAAATCAATTAACCCTGTATGTACGGCTTTTAAATGATTATTGATTTTAGCTTGTCAAGGAAATTTACCGTTTTTGCAACAGTATCCTTTTAATTCCAGTAATAATTTTTTTCTCTTTTTTATAATTTTCATCTCTATGTCAACAATCTCCATATATTCACGCATCCTCCCTTTCCATTGAATCTACTAACATATTAACCACAGTTATCATATTAATAGTTCTTTACTGAATAATTATAACATCTGGGCCATTTCTGTATATGGGTCTACTGATTTATTTTTCTCTTAAAAACTGATTTTTATTCCCTTGGTCTGTTTGTGGGAGGATCTGTTAAGATTGAATTGAGTTCTGGACATCGCATATGGAAGAACAGTAAAAGCTTCAGAAAATAGTGTTTGTGCCTAGGAAAGAGTAAGCCTCTCTTCCCACCAGTCGGCGATAGGGCTGCACTGCTCTGATCAGCATTGCACTAGATGGGTTTTGCTATAGCTGTCATCGCCACCTTTGTGGCGCATTGCAGATGTTCCTCCTGTGTGGGTCGCTCTTATCTTGTGCTTGTTGTTGAGCCTGGGATGCTGGCGGGGTCTTCTTGGTGTTCCTCTTCTGCCTCCAACTCTGGCAGTGCCTGCACTGCCTGGCACAGGTGTCTGTCTCCACCCTCGCCCCAGAGACTGGCCCAGTTGGCCCCTCCCGCTCTCCTGATACAGCCCCAGCCCTGGGCCTGCCCCAGGCTCCTGGGCCTCCGTCACCTGCAGGGGTCCCAGCCCACAGGTCTCCCCAGTGACCCCATCACCCATCACCCCCTGCAGGTCATGTCCACCACCCACCACTGCCCGGCTTTCTGACTCTCCTTCATGGCTTCTCTTACAGTTTATAAATTCTATCAAGGTATGTAATTTACTATTATTATTTAAAATTTTCTGTATTCTATCTCTAGAACAGGGATCAGCAAACCTCTGTACAGACCAGATAGGTAGTAAATATTTTAGACTTTGTGAGCCACACAATGTTTTGTTGGATATTTATCTCGCCTTCCTCCCTTACTTCTCTCCTTCCCTCCCTCTCTCCTTCCATCCTTCCTTCCTTCTTTCCTCCCTCTCTTTCTGTCTTTGTGTTACAACTTTTTAAATTGGCAAAAACAATGTGTAGCTCTCAGGCCACACAAAGCACGTGGCGGCCAGGCCTTGGCTGGCTGTCGTTGTTGTCCCTGCTATATAGCATCTGTGCCACAAAGGCCCCACATTTGTGCGTGTTGCTCCAGAGCCCGAAATGGTACCTGGCATTTGAGAGGCAAAAATAGTTATTGGGTGAATGGGTGAATTACAGCATAGTGAAATTATAGCACAGCAGACACCAAGGGGAACTGATACATAAACATTACCTCAATTCTGGGATTTTTAAAAACGATTTCAGTTTTCCCTGATACCACTTCTCTGTGCTGCAGTGAGATTGCTTCCACCACATGACAAAGGCAGCTGGATAGTTTGAAAAGTCTGATCTTTTTATTACTGAGCTATTGGTTTCTTTTACAGGAACTATAGCTGTATTGGTGTTGTGCGAGATACATAATTCAAGCATCTCCACTGTGTCATTCGGTTGCCAAAAAGAGGCTGAAGTTGAAGACCAAGCACTTTATAGGTGTTTTCATTTTCCCAAATACACCGCTTTCACCTCCAGCAGCTATTGCCACAGCTCAGGGAGAGTAAATTACTCCAGGCAGTGAGCAAAAGAAAATTCAGGGATGTATAAGGTTGAGAGAGAAACACTGAACTTCAGTGTTCCTCTAGGGGAGAGAGGAAGAGAGAGAGATATTCCCCATGATTCATAGTAGTCTTGGACTTGGAGTTCATGTGCAAAAGCATGCACAGGCATCCATTTTTCCAGGGTGGGGAAACAATTTCAGTCAGTTCAGCATCTTTCCTCACAAACATTCCAAACATGGGCTGCCCATATACTCCAGATATGCAGGGTTAGGAAATATCAAGAAGGGAAGGAAGTTGGGGGCAAGTTCCTACTCTCTCCAAGTATCTATGCAAACATCTCCTGTGTGGTCCTTCTTTCCACACAAAGTTGGCCTCCCAGCTTCTGGTACACATCTCTCTGGTTCACAGAAAGTTTGCTACCTTGTAGGCTGTTGCAGTATTTTGTTTTAATGTGTTTTTCTTATAAAGGGAATCAGAGAAGGAAGACATTAAAGATGAGAGCCAGGTTATCCCTGAGAAGAATCAGTATCCCCAAATATATTTATTCTGGAAAGAAGATAGATACATAGATGATGGATGGATGGATGGATGGATGGATGGATGGATGGATGGTTGGATGGATGGATGGGTGGATGGATAGATGGATAGATAGATTGATGGATTGATGGGTAGATGGATGGATGGATGGATGGGTAGGTGGATGGATGGATGGATGGATGGTGGATAAATAGATGGATGGATAGATGGATGGATGGATAGATGTATGGATGGATAGGTAGATTGATGGATAGGTGGGTGGATGGATAGATGAATACATGGATGGATGGATAGGTAGATTGATGGATAGATGGGTAGATGGATGGATGGATGGATAGATGGATAGATGTGTAGATGGGTAGATGGATAGGTAGGTGAATGGATGGATGGATGGATGGATACATGGGTAGATAGATGGATGGATGGGTGTATGAATGGATAGATGGGTAGATAGGTGGATGAATGGATAGATCAATCATTCCTGGAACAGAAGAGTGGAACATGCAGCTGGGGCCTCTGGCTAGTGAAGGGTGAACTTCTTGTCCTCTTGTCTTGTACCTCATTCCTTCAGCTGGGCTCAGAGGATTTTATTCTTGCCCAGGGGTTCTCTGGAGGTGAGGCAAAGGTGGCCTGTGCCGTGGTAGGGGTGCCTTGTTGGGCACGCAGGGAGGGTTGCCAGGGTCCCTCAGGACTGGAGAGCAGACCTGACTGCTGGCCAGGCCTGAGGCTCTGACTTCAGTTCTCCTTCATGAACCCCATATTCTCAGTGAAATCTCTCCATGGAGAGCCAGTCCCAGGGCGTGGGAGGCGATAGCCAGGAGGAAGCCCAGGACCAGAGCAGGTGCTGCTGGAGGTCCAGTCTCCTCTTGTCTCAAGGGGATCCCTCCTCCACTGCTGCCACCCTTGTAGGAAGCTTTTCTATTAGAGGAGCCAGAGTTTCCTTCAACGTGATCATGGAGCATTTTGGATAAACATGGCTGTTGCTGGAAAGTCAGAGTCCACAGGGCCCCTGGTTTTTGCTGCAAAGAGGTGCTGCAGCAGAGAAATTGGCCTGTCAACAAACAAGGGAGTGATTAAAACTGAAAACACAACATGCAGCACTGGGCTTATCTCCTGGCCAATTGTGTTTTCTTTGTCAGCCGCGCACCTGTGCTGAGACACAAAAACCTGGGGTTGCAGAGGAAAAGGGATTTGTTTTGCGGGTGGGTACAGTTCAGCTGTTGAGTCTTTATAACAGAGGTTGTGACTAAATCTTACAATATTTATCCAAAAAAGGGCCAAAACATATCCTAGCATTGCAAGGATTGTGCTTCCGAGATTTTCCAGATTTCTCTTGCTGCACCGTGTTCATCTGTGCAGAGAGATGAAACACCATCGCGAGTTTCTGTCGTGTTGAGACACCAGCCATGACCTGGGAAAATGCTCGACATTAGTGTAGGTAATGAGACATAAATCCAAACTGGAGATGGAGCCGAAATGCAATTTTCTTAAAAAACACATGGACATGTGAACACAGCAAGAAAACACTGGCAAGAAGCTAAAAACTAGTAATTTTTTGTGCTTTCTGTACTTTACATATTTCCTACAGTGTCTATGAATTACGTTTATAATCAGAAAAACAGTTAAAAAAGCAAGTTTACTTGTGATCTTTGTGTCTTTACCTTAAGAGGTTTAAAATGAGCTAATCTCATTTAAGTCCTCATTATTTATTAATGATGAGAAAACATTTGTCTGATATCTTCCCTCACAAGAAAATGTTGCCTTTCGAAAAAGAACTTCATTGTCTCTCTTCCTAACCTAACAGACTGAAGTTTCAATGTAAGAAGTGTTTGGATCAATTTTCACGTTTTGTTTTTCACGATTCTTCTTTAAAGGACGGTGGTTATTATCCTCTCTATTTGGTGGTTATAGATTGGAAAGTACGAGCAGCAGAAGCATAACTGAAAATGAGATTTAGATTTTCTAACTTTTAGCTTCATCTTCCCAACTCTTTGGAGGTTCACCCCTCATCAATTTTGTTATGATGTAGGAATCGCAGAACAATCTGCTTGTCCCTTCCACCAACATAATCCCCAAATGCCTGCTGTCTTTCTTTATCATTAGTTTTCCCCATTAAAGATGTAGACGCCGTAATTGTTTTCCACTTACCACAGTCATCAACTGCGCAGAGCGCCGGGTGCGGACGCTTTTATAAATCTGCCTGTCTGGATGTGGGCACGGCTGTCATCACTCTTCCTCAACTGTGGCTGTGTGGATCTGCCGCACAGCACACAGATGAAGGATCTGGGGAAAGTGAGAACATGCATATTAATAGCTCCTTCCCTGTCTCCTGTATCAACGTTTTAGAGAAAATCCAAGCTGAACTTTAGCTCATTCTTAGGGCAGAATTCCCAGAATTACAAAAGCTGTGTTGAGAAGTAATTGAATATACTTAGATGTAGGTCTTAATTACCTTTTTGATTGGAGGTTTATCTTTAGCATGGTATTTTGATAATGTAGCAGGACCAATTATTTTGTGTGATCCCCTGCTGCGTTAAGGAAATGCAGACTGTAATTTTGAGATAAGTAAGTTCTGTGGGAATAATGTTCTAGAAGTGTGTCAGTTATGGCAGGGTCTCAGTTATATTTTTGCCACTATGCAAGCATTCCCAGATGATCGGATGTGAACAATGTCTTGCTCATCCTTTAGTTCTGTATTCTTTGGTAGTGAGAGCCAGTCACGTGGTTTGATATTACAGGGAAGGCTTGCAATGCTTAAAATTATGGAAAAAGAGCTTGGAAACCTTTTTTTTAAAGAAAAGAGAGTCGAACTAATAAGAACACCCTTTTCAATTAGACACAGAGCACCAAGGTGGATCCAGAGAATGGATAGAGAAGACAGTCATAAATGGTGACTGAGCAAGCTTCAAACGTGAAGGTCTGACAGCAGCCCCTGTCCCCTCTGTGCAGAGATCAGCCTCACCCTTGCAGCTGTTGGATGCCCCAGATACCTGCCAGTCCCCAAGTGGCTGAGAAAACAATGTAGGGGCACTGCCCAGGCCTCAGAGAGCTTAGGATTGGGTCTAGGACACCCCCTTTCCAGACAAAAAGTGTACAGGAGAACTGTCGTATTTCGGATGGAATTAAGAAAAAAAGTTATTTTTAGCCTGCTGATAATTTTGAACACATCCTTGTTCCATTGGGCTGGTGATTCCAGGCCACATTTTTCCTTTCTTTGTCCCTCCCAGAGCACCTTCCTTCTCCACTCAGCCTTCTTGAGGATTGGGGTTCTGCTCCCGCAGTCTGGGGTGCACCTGGTCAGGTCAGAATCAGGGCACACGTGGCGGGAAGGTGGCCGAGACTCGGAGAGCGGCTCAGCCCCGAGGCCACGCTCCGCTCCACCGCCCAGTGGCAATGTCATCCCCGAGCCCCCGCCCCCACCAAGGCTGCCTGGATGCTGGCTGGGCAGGGAAGCTGCCCTCTGCTCTGGGTTTCTAGAAACGTCGCTAGGGATTATGTTTTAGGGCACCTTCAATGAAAGGATTTTATGAAGTTGCATTTGTCGTCAAACTCCTGTCCCTCCCTCACGGATTTTGAAAATGTTTAATATCTAAGACCATCCCTGTGTGCCTTTGTTCAGGTTTGTTGATAAGTGTGGCGAATGTTTACGACCCTTAAATGAAAGTGCATGTGACGGGTCAGTCGCAGGGAGATCCGAGGCCCTGTGGCCCCAGTGACCGTGTCGCGGCGGCGTCTGGAGCCCAGGAGGGGAGCAGCGGGGCAGGTGCAGCTGCCCACAGAAAGTGACCTCACGCTACATATCTGCATGAGGAGAGGGCTGATGGGTGGAGAAGCGGACGTTGGAGGCAGAAAGTTTTCCAGTAAAAGGAAAATTCTATGGCTCTGCGTTCTGCAGGCGGAGGAGGCCCCTGAAGCGTTCAGCAAGGGTCGGCTCCGGACAGGCCTCCTGTCCCTCCAGGACCACGGCGGAGCCCTCTGACCTGGGTTGTAATTTGTTTCTCAGACGTTTTTCTCCCCTACAAGACACAGAATTTCTGGAGAAGACGGAAGGTTTCCTCTTTCTCTCTGCACTATTTGCGCATAGCAGAGAGTTGGTGCATAGTAAATGCTCACTGCTTTTCCTGTTACCTAAACCAGCATTCGTCTGATTCGAAGGCACCTGCAGCATGCACGTGACTCCTTCATATAGACGCTGTAAATGTGGGAACGAGATTTGGAGAGGAATGGGGCTTCCCCAAACGCTATTCTATAGTAGTTTTCAAAGAGGTCCCAATGCCTTGGTGTATAGGTCATGACGATCTGAAATTAGACGGGCAAACACAAAAACTGTGTAATGTTAGGTTTGTAATGTGTCTTTCTTCTTTGCTTCCACTTACTCCACGCATAGCTTACATTACATTTTTGGAGGAAGCGAACCATAAAAGTCCCTGCTGTTCTGAACATTTAGTCACTCATTCGTTCATCTGCTCCTGCCACTATTGGACATCTACTCAGAATTTGACTCTGGAGAAGACAATATGTAGGAACAGAAAGTCTTCCAAGTGTGCAGTTGGAAAAACACTGCGGAGGGAATCCCCGGGTGTACCTTCAATGTTGGGTGATGTTAAAAAAAAATGCAAGGAAAAAATCAGAGTAAGCTATTAATATATAAATATGATTTCACACCTCAAAATGTCTTACCTCAACCTAAAGAATCTTTAGAATTCCAATTTATCACAAATTTATACTTTTTATAGAATATTTCTTGTATTTTACACAAAGCAAGATAATTTCAAGTTAAACTTATTTCCTTGAGACATTTTAATTATATAAATGAAAACCAACACAGGTTACTCTCAAATCTAAATGGATAATGGAAATAAAACCAACTCAATATGGTTATTTTACTACTAACATCTGCTCTTCATTTACTATTTTTACCATGTTTCTTCACTTAGAATTGTTTTCTGGGTTTGAAAACATTTTGCTTTGGTTCCTTTCACACTCTTGCTCCTGAGTTCCACGGCAGTCACTGCCCTGCTTTCCTGGGTAAAGTTCACCCACCCTTGAGAGCACCGCCTGTAGAGGTAGCTTCCCTGCCTCTGCCGTCATCAGACATTTCAGTCTGGTCCTCGATCAACTGAGCTAACTATTGAACAGAACGTCTCTGTTCACGAAATGGAAACTATCCCAAGATTATTTTTATAAAAGAATTTAGAATCCCTAGAATCCTTGTTGGAGGCACCACTTGAGATTTTATGTTGATTCTCCCAGTTAATCGGGGAGTTTCTGTAACAGCCCTAACAGAACCAGCCACCTCTTGACTGTGGCTTTGTAAGATACCATATTTTATCTGTCAGCTGTCCTGACTATGGGACAGTCACATGGCCTTGGCAACCATCAAACACCAAGTCATAATGACTTACACAGACTTGGTTTCTCCCTGAAAATTTAGCAAAAGCAACAGGGAATATGCTTCTCAACAGAACATAAATGTAGGAACTTAGTCCTTGGAATTAATGTCTCGCAAGGTTATGCAAATTGCTTCCCAAAATGAAGGGATTGCCCGTGGGGAAAAGATATATTAACAGAAATTACTTGAAGGAAAAATGACTTAGAAGAGCAAATATTCCTCCTCTTGTTCCTCCCTGCCCCTCCCCTCAAACGCACACGTGTTGTGTACACTGGGGCCCAAAGTTATTGAAACTATTTTATTTTCTCTTCTCTTTTTGTATATTAAAATATTTCACACTGCTCACACAAGCAGTATGCAAAGAAGTAAATGGTGCTTGCAGCTTATTAAGTGTCCCCGTATTTAATCAAGTGAGAAAGCTATTCATTGCTTCACAGACCTCAAGTCATGAACATTATCCTCTTAATTCTACGCAGAATATGAACACCTCAAGATGGGAAGTTTTAATATGAATTTTATATCAAGAAAGCAGAAAATATAAGGTATTAAATGCAAGGGAGGGAGATAAAAGCAATGGTATTCCAAATATACTTTGTGAATTTAACACCAAGGTCTTAAGTCAAAATCTTTAAAGAAAATACACCTTTTAAGACATTTTATTTCAAATTAAGTTTCAAAACACAAAGAAACAGGAAGATACGTATTTAATTTTCCCATTCAGGGGAAAAATAAAGTTATTTGTGTGAGCAAAAACCTACAAAATAATCAAGGATCACTTCAACATGATAAGAAGTCACCAACAAAGAGATTACTCTTCTCTAGATACAACAGTATGAGACGGAAATTTTGTGCTATAAAGGAATGAGGCATACTCTAAATTATATAATCTTTATTTACAAAGTCATTTTCTTAGCTCTCTAAAATGTAGTTTCATTCAGCAAAGTAAATAGCAAAGGTCTATCTTGTGTTTTCAATGAGGAAGTAGGTAATGTATGAATGGAGTCCAGATATTTAGATCCTGATGGATCTAAGAGGATTAAATTACACTCAAAGATGAGAGCCCAGAAAAATAATGCAAGAGGAAAGCACACACACACAAAAAAGACAACATAAACCACTAGACTACTTATAGACACATGGTAAGATATGATCAAAGATAGGGCTGCTTTTCAGGAAAATGTTTAATGTATCCAGCAATTTTTTGTGTATTTTGAATATCTATGTTATTTTTCATTAAATAAAAGTTTATGTTTTTCATTAACAAAATTTGGCTTTTAAAGAGAAATATCTGCTAATGTGGAAAGCATGTTCAGTAAGCAGGCTCCTCCCTGAGATTCCTGTTCAGTTCTGTAGAACATCATTTGATTTAAATAGATGACTTTTTTTAATGCCATATAAGAAACTTTTTACTTTCGGTTGAACTTGCAATGAGAACTTTCACTTAAAATCATACCATATGTGCTATTGTGTGATTCAAAAAGTCATTTTGTTCTGGTCAATTTTAATGGAATTTGTTGTTTAAAATGTAGCTAAGTTGAGGTGCAGTTGTTTGAGGAGAAAATTGCTGTATTTTTTAGTCTATCATGGGCTTTATTCTAGTCCCTCATGAGAGCCTGTATAGGATAAAAACGTAATTTTACTACCCCAATCAGCTCTGCATAGCGTGTATATTTCACAGTGTGACCGAGGTAACTTGACAAATAACTTCAGAAGTATATGCTGAAGTAATTCTGTTCAATGCTGAAATTGTGTCACTTGTGAAATGTCCAAGTCATATTCTAGCTTGCTTAATGACCACGATACCATCAAAGGTGAAAGCGTACTCAACTCAGTGTAATTATAGATGTCTTTTGGTAGATTCCAAACGCTTTAAAGAATCTGTCATTTTTAAGTCTTGTATAGGTATGTTTACATATACACACAAACAAAAATGTAAGTATATACATAATATATGTAAAATCAATTTTAGATAATTAGGATCACTCAGGTTTAGGACTTGAGCATCACTGATAAGCTTTTATGAAATAGAATCACAAAGCATATTTACATCAACATGAGTGATGACAAGATAATTAGAATAAAGGGAGAATTCCAGGTTGTAACTTATTAAAGGGCTTTACTAAGCATCTATAAGCTGGTAGAAAAATCCATAGATAGAGAAATACTAATAATAATGATTTTAACTTGTAAACGCTGATATTTATAGAGCACGTATGATGAGCTAAGCATTCAAAGTGTCTCTTCCAAAAACCACCTGAGTCACGTATCATCAAACCCTTCTGGGAAATGAGTGTCCCGGACTGAAGCAGGTGAACGAGTTGCTCTACGGCAGAGCTACTAAGTGGTGCACCAGCGATTCCAACCGTGGCATATCTGACTAGAAAGCCCATATTTCTTTCTTGCTGACAAAAATAAGAAACCTTCTAGATCAACTACGGAAAAAGGGAAGGCACTGAGATAGTAAAAATCTATTCCACAAGGAGGAGAGAAGGCAGCCTATTCCCTGGCTCAGTCCTCACTCGTGCGCAGGGAAGATATGACTTCTACCCCCAAATGTGCATCACGGTCATCTCTTCTGCTAATTTTCACTTGCCTATGAAAGCTAATAAATTCATTTGCAATAGTTTTAGCAATTTGTCAACAATTTGTTTGTCAGAATTTGTTTTTTAAAAACCACAACAGTGGCAATAATAACGAATATCATTAGAAACCAAGCATTGGCCATTTGACTGGGAGACAGATGGTAGCAGCTGCTTCTCTGACTCCATTCTACTTATTATTTGACAATGAATAAATCTCTGTCAGCATTTCACCACAAGGAAATGTGTCACATGTTATAAGAAGATGCATGCGAAAGACTCAGCACTGTGCTTGGCACGGAGGAAGCATTCAATAAAGGTTAGCTGAGTGCAAACATTTCCAAATCATGGTTATAGCATAACTATGAAACAAACAGCTTTATATATAGTTGTCATATGTTATATATATACATGGTAGAGAAGTTAACCAAATCGATTTAGCTAATATGTTGATATGAAGATTAGAACAGCACAGCAAGGACTCAAATCCAGGTAATGCCACACTCACAATGTTTTTTTGGGTAATTAAATAATTATTGGCTGTAGGAAAGGATAAATAAACTTCATATGTTACTAAGCAATTTCTTTTGCTTTCATTTACATTATATATGCCCCAAGAAATTGAATCATTTTTTGCCTTTTTTTCTTTTTACTATAGCTTTAAAGTTTTAGTTCTTTTTCTAAAAAAAAAAAATCACATTTTTGTCATTTTCAGTGCTTTTTGCAAACATCAGCTCTTTCTAGGCTTTAATTTGATATAATTCATTAGTCTTCCTGACACATCTCGTAGGTTTGCACCACTCTTTGAAACTGTCCTTGACTGATTAACTCTCTAGTTCCACTTTCGGACATAATCTTCCCAAATCTGAGCTCTGTGGTGATTCAGGGCATTCACCGCCATTGGTGACTTGAGGTTTTCTTTTATTATTATCTTTATTGTTAGGATAATTTCTTATTATAAAATCAGAACTCACCATGACTCTTCTCTTATTCCTGAATCATGTTGCCTTTTTTGTATTTTAAGAGTAGAATTGAGCTAAAGAATAAAAACATGCATTTTTCATAGAAAATTTTCCCTTGATCCCTTTATTGCATTTGAAAAAAGAAATAAAAGGATGAGAAAGAAAAAAATGAATAACAAGGAAAAGAAAAAAACCCCATTCAATAGGCCTAAACATAATTAACAATTATGGATATCTTATTAATATTAACCCCTTATTAAGTTATATTTATGCTATACTGTATATACTTGCTTACATTTTGGTTCTTCTTATTGGAGTCAATAGACCATGGCATAAAATGGGTAATTTTCTCCAAAGTGGAGGAAAGCTAAATACAGTGTTACCGGCATGGTTTTGCAATCAGATTTCTAGATTTGAGTTGCACCAGTGTGACAATGTGAAACTGTGATGTGCCATTTAGCAAGTGGAAATGAAGTGTGGGCAACCCACTTTCTCTGTGACTGGAAAGGAAGTTTGGAGGCCCAAGTATTATTGCTTTTTGTTCTGGATAAACTCCCCATGTCTAGTTACCAGCTTTGTGGAGTTCAGAGGTCACTGGAGCTGTGGCAGCAGCATAACCTACCAAGGACTGTGGCAAAGCAAACTTGACATCATATTCCATCCCTGAATCTCAGTGATGTGCAGTGAACTTGGAGTCGATTACTCGGTGATTAGTGGCCTTAACTTTTCATCCTCAAGTGGTTCTGCCATTTTGGCGGCATTCAATTCCCTGTATTCAATTCCTTTCTGCTTAAAATCTTAGTCTCTATGTCCTGCTCTGAATGCTGGCATTCAATAAGAGTTTTTTTGTTGTTTTTTAAAATTTATTTTAATTTCATTTTTTACTTGTCAAATAAAAATTGTGCATATTCATGGGATACATAGTGTTTTTTCACCACATATAACATGTAGTGGTTAGATCAGGGTAATTATTAATAGCATATCCACCATCTCAAACACTTAGCAGTTCTTTGTGTTGGGAACGGTCAGTATCTTCCTTCTAGCTATTTGACACAATATATTATTGTTAACCACAGTCATCCTCAATGAGTTTTTGAGCTCAGCAATTTTTATTTTTTATGTTTAGAGTCTAATTTGTTCTTTTCAAATTCACCCTTTTTCCAAATGTGTTATTCTTTTTTTGGGGGGGGTGGATTCTTTTTATGTTAACATATATAATCATTAAAAAACTTATTTTATCACATTATCATCTAAAATAGTTTGGTTTACTTTACAGGTGTATGCGCTTTCATTCCTACTGTCTTCTTTTTCTGGTTCACCTTCTCTGGTGTGTTGAGATGAGAGGAGAGGATGGAGATGACAGGTGTCTTTAACTTACCTGGAACTGCTCCACTGATGGTGTGTCCTTGGGGCAGGTGTCCAAAGTCTGGCCCCCTTGTGATGCCATAGCTGAATTCTGCAGGAGCCCTTAGGAGCCTTCTCACCATGCAATTCCCTGACAGGTGGGGACTCTAGTCCAGTGTCCCCGGGCCTTCTCAGCTGCAGGCCCTGGCCTGTTGTTGGAGGTCCCCCGACCAAAGCGTTTTCATATGCTGGTTCTGCCAACATGGCTTACATCTCTTAATTCATGGGGAACATGGACATCTCTGCTTGGTTATGTGGTAACAGTCCAGATCACTCCACGGCGGCCCTATTTTCACCTCGCAACCTTGTTCCATCTCCCCCCATCTCTTGCCCATCTGCCCCCAGGGCACATGGGGTGAATCAGCAAAACCGCCAGGGAAGTAGAGGCTGACAGTGAATGAGATGCTGGACCCCCCACTTTGCAGGTGGTGATTTTCCTAGAATTCCACTCAAGTGGCTTGGGGATGAGGGTCAGAGAAAAGCACGTGTTTACTCCCTCTGAAGAGGAGGTGAAAGTGAAGACTCAGCCCTCTCCACCCAGTCACGTGTAGCAGCTGAAGAGGTTCTTCCTCCTTTCTGCCCTGCTTATACAGCTGCCATGGTTTTGGAGGGATGCTTGTGGGGGTGCTCAGCCTACTCTTCATAATTTTTGTGGCAGTATGATGTTTTATCCTCTGCTTTGCATCCTGGTCTGTGATCCTGGAGATACAGGAGACGTTCTGTTGATACTCAAACTTCTATTTCTGAGTATTGTTCCAAGGTCTGAAATCTGGAGTCCAACTTGAAAGTTGGCTCTGAGCAAGGACTCTTGTTTAGGGAGGGTGGTTGGGACTTTGTCGTTGTTTTCATAGGGTTCATCTTTATAGGATTTGAGTACTTTTACCATGTAAATTCCATGGGAATGGTCACCAGGAAGGTTTTGCATTTGCTTTTGCAGTTATACCACCCCCTGCTAATTTTTATATTATTTCTCAACATGGCTTCTCACCTCACACTGATATAAATTTAGATTCTCCACTCGAGTGAGGGTCATGACGATGATTTCCTCAAGGGCAGTTTCTTATTTTTCTACTTGTTTTCCCCTAGAGACCAGGTAGTCAGACAGTTTCCCTGTTTAACTCCTGTATCGCTCTGGGGAGTTTTGTTTCTCTCACGATTTTGCTGGATGCGTGACCTCCAAACTCCCTAACACTTCCGTAGCACTGGATTGCTGTGAGATCTTTGGCTTTGTCAGGGTATCAGTCTGCCCTCGGTTCTTGGTGGGCTCTTGGCCAAAGAATGACCAGACACACCAAAGTGTCAAGTCCACCCTATTATCCTAGCCCTCTGACTCCTTCCTTGGAAAAATCACCAGCAGAGGCAATGTGACGGAGTAACTCCAGGCAGGGAGCAGTTTCTCAGGAGCAGCTCATTATTGTAGAATAAAACAGGTCTGTCTGCGAGACTGGAGAGAAGGAAGGGAGGGAGGGAGGGAAGACTGACTATGCACTTCTTGGATTGTTTCCTTTTATTGGCCCAGTCTGGGGGAGGGATCTCTGGAGGTGTGGGACATTACCAAGTGATCAACAAGTATCCTCAAAATCCGTTTGCGTATGAGCTCCCTCTAAGAAAGCCCACCTCGATGGGTGAACCGCAATCCAGATTCAAGCTAATGGCATAATAATTGTCCTTAGGTTACTCTAGGTCACTTTCCAAATCCCATCATGCCTGGGCTGGGGAATTCCCAGGTTAATAAAGCATTCCTTCCTTCCCCAGGTGTATCACTTGCTCCGGATAGGATTAAGGGTGGGGCAGCACCAAAATGGAGTGCCCACCCTTGTCCTTCTTGTCTCAGTTGCTTGAGACAGCACCAAAGCAGGGCACCCTTGTCCCAAGAAGAGCCAGAGATCCTAACTATCTACCTAGCAGTTTCAGTTCCCATTTCTGCCTCAAATATTCAGAAATGTTTATTGAGTGGTTATTCTGCCCTAGGGGTTCTTCATGGGGTTCCTGGGTCCTGTCCATTCAGGTACCATTTACCCTCTCAGAACATCTTCAGCATTTACCTTTATTTCTGGAATGTTATGGGTTTCTTCTCCTGTCTTTTGGTCTCATCTGTACATTAAAAAAGAAAGTTTTATTTTGGGGTATTTAAAACCTACAGGAAGATTTCAGGTTAATATAGCGTGCTGTTTCTAAGATCCCGAAGGCATTATTTCCTTGCACTCACATTGCCATAAGCACATTATAAATGAAAGATGGGCACCCATGGTATAATTAGCACACATTAATATGGCAAATTCTTATTAATTTAGATCTTATAATTCAGATATGGGGTTAATTTCAAAATTCAGACATAGGTGATGTTGCTGGTCTTCTGTATGTGAATAAAGGCTTTCCTCTGGGAATTAATAATATAAAGAAGACTATAAGAATAAATTAAACAAATGAAGAAAACAACTGTTTTTAGAAGTATTTGGAAGGATCCATTCACATAAAAATACCGGTATGCCAATTAGTAATCATTCTTATCTCTTTATTAAAGCCTTTCTAAAGGAATTAGGAATTCGGAAAATATTTTATTTTATCCTAAGTCCTGATTTTTTTATATAATAATATTGTATATTGTTGAGAAATAATCTAATAAAACTCTTCAATGGTTCTCACTATTTTCTTCTTCAATTAGTCTGAATTCATAGGTGATTATTGTGAGATAATTAAAATCCAGAATTTAATAATGTATTTTTTAAAAAATATAGGGAAGATTTTTTTTTCTCTATGCTGCAGCATGTTACAAAAGGAGTATGTTGGGTCACACGCCACATTCTCCTTGAGGTACCCTTCCTTCCCCTATCTCTCTTTACTTCCCACCCTTTGTCCCCCCTTATCTCCCTGAATTCAGTTGGGAACATTTCAGAAAGTCATTAACTAACTTTTTAAACTTTGATATTACATAATATTGATTGAGTTAAATGAGACTTATGCAGACATTTCTGTAGGATTCAGGATCCCTGACCCCAGCATTAATTTGAAGTTCCTTATCATTGAAAGAGCCTGAGTATTGATATGGAAATAGGAATGCCAAGTGTGATGTCTTCTGCTTCCTGCCTTCATTCTTTTAAAAGACTGACCTTGGCCACTGCAGTTCTGCTTTGCAAGCAAAGATAAAGCTTGCCCAAGGTCGCACTTCCGCATGTGGCCTGGTTTGCACCTTAGCAGTGGCAGCTTACTGACTCATTGATAAAGTGAAATGGATTATTTGTAAAGGAAAAACCACGATTACCTCTACCCATACCCACAACAAAAATATACGAATAGTATACTATTATTTATTTGTTGCAAAAGATAGTTTCAATTTTAACACTATCAATTAATATTTTAATACCTCCATCTTGAGGATGAAAAATAAGTTTTGTGAAGTTAAGTAATTTCATCAATTTATAGTGATAGAATTCATGGAAGGGAGGTCACTAGACTGTTGGACTAATGTTCAATCCCATTACACTGGCTCAGTGAATATGTTCAGACATTCACTCCAGTCAAGATGTGAACACACACACACACACACAGGCAGCTCTCTCTTAAAATATTTAAATTCTAGCTATAATACATTCACATAAAATAACTAATGATATACATCTGTATTTGTTAGAATCTTTGGGACTAAAGATGATTATTGAAGATTTCAACAAAAAAGGAGAAGCTTTGATACACTTACATTGACATAGGATGAGAGAGGACAAATGGGGCAGGAGTTGGAAACTGAAATATTGAACAACACATCAGCCCCTGCAGCAAAGGGAAGAGTCAAATATTAAC
>NW_012155729.1:1501229-1513533 GCF_000956105.1 Propithecus coquereli | reverse complement strand
AAAATATTAAATTATTTATTTATATAATGTGGAGATTGTTGCAGGAGCAGAGTGAAGGGCCAGACGTTAACATTGCTGCAGGAGCAGAGTGACTGGTCAGACATTAACATCGTTACAGATGCCAGTTAACTGTTACAGACTCTGGGTATTCAGACTTGTGATCTCAGAAATGGCTCAAGACTCTCAGTTCATCACTTCAAACCTGTTTACTCCTATTTTATACCTAATGCTTTACCACAATTGTCTGGAATCCAAGAATTTTCTAACTACAATTTAATATAAATGTAACTGTTGTCAGACAAACTGGGAACAAGATGAAATATTTCTGAAGTTCTGACCACTCACATACACTCACAAATACATACAAATAGACAAGAATTTCTGGTTCAAGATGGAAGCGTGAATAATATATTTAAATATAAAATAACCACAAGAAAAAGAAGAGAAGTATCAAACACATATGTAGGATATAAGCCAATTTCTGATCATTGAAAAAGCTCGTGAAGGGTTCAGGACTGCAGCCATGCCTTTCAAAGTCTTCATAGAAAAGAATCGGGACAAGATTTATTTTAATTTGTTATATATTTTATTTTTTTACTTTGCAATTTATTGTAGATCAATACTTTTGTACAATATAACAAAATGGAAATAGTAAAAAAATGTTAAAAATCATAAAAGTTCAGGAACACCATTTTTATTACGACACCCGATAGATGTAAAATTGCTCTGTGAAGCCACCGCAAAAAGGTCTCAGTAGTTCCTCTTCATGTCGGCCCTCATTCAGTCGCAGAGAGGTAGCTCATGGTTTGAGAACCCATGGACCTCATTTGAACATCACTGGCATGGGATAACTGTGGAGGAGGCATAAAACAAGAGGAGAAACCATGCCCTGGCAGAGATCTGGTAGCACCAGGACTCAGAAATGCCAGGTAGGAGAGCAGGTGGGTGACCCACGGTGCTCAGACCTGGGCAGGAGAGTCAACGGTCAATGCTCAATGTCCAACATCCTTCCCCACCCTCACTCTCCTAATGTGCTCGCCCCAGCCTGGCACACATCACAGTGACTTTGCAAACCAAGAAAATTTGAATTATAATCACTACACATTATGAAGGCCAGGAAACTGCCAAAGCACATTGATAAGGTTTCCTTCCAAAATCATTATCGTATAATTGATTATAAAAACAAACAAACAAACAGCTACGCAGGGGGAAAAGTCCCGCATTCAGAATAGGCAGTTTTAAATAGCTGGGATTTTTTGTTGTTGATTAATCTAGCAGGAAGTTTATCAATTGTATTGATTTTTTCAAAGAATCAGCTTTTGCTTTCATTGATTTTCAATATTATACTTTTTTCTCAATTTAACTCATTTCTGCTCTAAGTTTTATTATGTCTTCTTCTTAATTCAGGATTGAATTTCTCTCCTTTCTCTAGTTTCATAAAGTGGACACTTAGTTTACTAATTTTAGACCTTACTTCTTTTCAAATATATGCATTTAATTTAATAAATTTCCCTATAAGCAGTGCTTTAGTTGTATTCCACTAATTTTAACATGTTGCATTTTTATTTTCAATTAGAATATTTTTAAAATTTCTTTTGAAACTTTTGACTCAAGTGTTATTTAGTAATGTGTTCTTTAATTTCCTAATATTTAAGGATTTCACAGCTATATTTCTGTTATTGATCTCTAGGTTAATTTTGTTGTGATCTGAGAATACACTTTGTAGGATTCATACTCTTATGAATTTGTTTAGGTAGATTTTATGACTTATAATGTGGCCCATCTATCTCAATCCATGGGAAGGGTACATATTCTGCTGATGCTGGATGAAAAACTGTATAAATGTCAATTAGATAAAGTTACTTAAAATACTGCTATTGGTGATGAATTCCTTCAGTTTTTGTTTTTATGAGGAAAAAATGTATTCTTTACTTTATAAGGATAATTTCACTGGATATAATATTTTAGCTTGGTGAGGTTTTTTTCTCCCAATACTTAAACTATTTAGACATTTTCCTCCACCATCCTTTTGTTTGCATGGTCTCTGATCAAAACTCCGCTGTAATTCTTGTCTTTGTTCTTCTCTGTATGCCAATAAGGAATGTACTTTGTACGTAGATGTTCTATCAGAAAACTGTATTATCATTACTCATTTAATTATATGCAAATTTTATTTGAAAACTATTCTGAGATTCCAGGAAAACTTGTAAAATTTGTAAGGATATGCCCCAAAATACAGACATAAGTAGAAATCAAACTGAGTCAAGAGTGTATCTGCCATGTAAAACTTCGAGAGTGTTAAAACCCACATTGCAAGCCTAGCTGAGCTGACAAGGTGGTTTTGGCTTTCTCAGGTCCTGAGTAGAGAACCCCTTTGAGCCCAGTGACCTCTGTGGGCTAATAAACAGGTGCTGTTTTAAGGGATGTCTTTGAGTTCATTTGCTTTGCAGCAACAGGAAGCTAGCAGAGTTTGTTTAAACAATATTCCTCTTGCTGTTTCCCATTGTATCATGGCCAGCTATATCTCAGATGATAATGTTAACTTACCAATTTTGAATAATTGACCATCTTATGTATAAGTACTGGAAAAATTTTAACATACTAATGGTAACTAAATTTTATCCAAAATATGAATAATGCAGAAATACCTATTTTCTCTAAATTTATGTGTTTGAATTAATGTAAATAATTAATTCATATTTCATAAATTTTGTGTTTATAAATCAGACAGAAGAGGGGCAGAACCTTTCCTACTTACTACCTGTCCAGCTTAGTATTTGACAGTAAAATTTTAATAATTAAAAATTAAATGAATTGTGATTAAAAGAATAAAGACTTTAATAGAGAACAAATCTTTCCAGATAGCCTAAAGAAAATGCTTCCATCTATGCTGTACTTTAAATATGGTTTTCTTTCATGGTTACTATATAGTCATGTCAATCAAATAAATCATACACATCAATAAAATATTATTTTCAACTTTTTTATTATTTTATAAGATTTTTATCATTTTATAAGACTCAATTATAAAATATTAAATTATTTATTTATATAATGTGGAGCCGTTTTTTACTCAATAGTGTTTTGCAGTTCCTTACCAAGTTGTTTTAAGTTGTGTTGGGAATGATGTAGATTTGAGGTAAAGGCAATATTTTGCATAAACATCTGTAAAACACTCCATACTTTCATAACACACACATACAGACACAGAATAATAAGTTTGAAGACTCTTTCTGTAATATATTGGTGCTGAGACCAGGATCTTTTATGCACTGTGACATTGGAAGGCCTATAATAGCTATTGAATAAAATACAGAGCTGGTTATTTGGTGTTAATAGCATTCTGCTTTTTTGAAACATGCTGTGAGATTTAGAATAGGCTACAAAGAAAGACAGATTGACACAAATTGGATTTAGCTACCAGTTACATATGAATTTACGGGAACAATAAAACAGGTTAAGTTATTTTTGACAGGTTTAGAGGATTGAAACAGGGAGATCCAAGGCAAAAGCTATATAAAACCCAAACTTAGAAGCACAAAAATCACAAACAACAACAGAAAAATGGGAACTTACTAAAGGAAATTGCAGTCATTTGGGGTATATTGCATTTTTCCAAAAGACATATGAATATGGAATTTTGAAAACTTGTATTCCAGGAAAATTAACATTTTATATAATGGAATGTTGACATACATTTTTACATAAGAGAAATTGTATTTATTTCACTGTCATTTTTATTCTTACTTAATTAACTGACCATATTGTTATATTTGACAATGACTTTTAAAAAGATACACATATGATTTTGCCATCATCTTAGCAAAACTAAATCCTTCAAATTTAAATCCTTATGGAAATTGAGGAGTTAAGAAATATTAATAAGGAAAGGCATTAATTGAGGAAATACAGTGCCCTTGTCAGTTTGCATAACTTATCTTACTTAAAGCACAAAACTCACCTCTTACCCTTGTTTTATGGATGCAGAAACTCAATACCAAAGAGGATTCATAACTCACATAATTACTTATTTTCAGAAACAGGATCGAAATCCTGTTAGAGCTGCTCAGGAATCTTGTGAGTTTTCCACTAGACTATTTGCCCTCATCCCGTTTTTGTGACTTAAGTCTCTAAGTTGTTTACAGAAAAATAAAATTTGGAATAGACATTCACTGTTAAGAGACCCAATCACTTTTATTTACCACAGGCAAAGCCTTGCATGGAATTCCAGCATTCGCAGTGGGGCTGGCCAATCCCGCCAACTCAGAGTGTGGGAGCTCACGCTGCAAGGATGGGTACCCCTGGGATGACCTTGATGCTTTATCACTTTGTTCTCATTTCTGTTTTTTTTCTAGATTTCCAGCAGAGGCCCAATAGTCTGGCCTTAGAGTTGGCAATTTATGAATGATGCCAAGTTAAATATATGCTCTGAAATCAAAACCAGAAAACACATAATGCCACCAGACAGAATAAACTAGAGTCATTGCCCAGACTACATTTTATTCCAGAAAATCCATCTAACATTTTCTACCCATTGAGTTTCTTTTCTATAGTATACAATTTGCGTAAATGACAAACCAATCCTCTAAATAGGCATCATCGCTCTTTACAGATTAGGAATCAGTAACTCAGGATTTAAGTAAATTTCCCAAAGTTCAAATGGTTACTCTATAATGTTGGGAATTATAAACAAATATCTCATTTTCAAACTGATTTGCCAGTGAGTCATGCTGTCTCTCAAAGGTCGCTCAAAATATAAAATCGGTTGTTTTATTTTGGAATTCTTCAGGTAAGTATTGAGAGCCCCCTTTGATTCAGATCCACTTCCTGGCATTTCCACAGTTGTTAGGATGCTCTTCAGGCTACAGGAGAAGATTAATCAATTCTCATCTTCAACAGCTCCAACACAGCCTGGCGATCTCATGTATAAGATACAGACTTCTGATGGCAAAATTCATGCTCTATTATTCAATAACTGACAGCCACATCCACAGCTCAGCTTCATTTTTTAAAGGAAAGTACATGAAAGTATATTGTTTGAATTCATAGAGCACCAAACTCTTTTATGTTTCTCTCCACTTTTACTTACCATGCATAAAAAATAATCTCATTCTATGAAAATTGCCAGTAATAGAAATAGCCCATAACATGAAAACACTACAAACATAAGGCCACACTATTTACATTTGAGGTAATAGAAGTATTTCTGAAAAAGAAATTTGAATAAAACTTTACCCCAGCAATTACCATTTGTTAATGATTGGTAAAATAGGTAAAAAAAAAAAAAAAAAAAAGAAGATACTGGTTAAAAAAAGAAAAATTTTCTCTGTTTTTAAGTTAGCATCAGAAAAATTCTGACTTGGTCAGTGCTGCTTAGGCCTGTTTGTGACTATTTTTCTTTTGACAAAATACACTAGAGAAATAGATATTTGCAATTGCTACTGGCTGCTAGGGAAGAAGAATATCTTTTAGCTCGATGATGTGAAATTGAATTCTTCACTGCTTTTGCTATGCTGGGCTATTTGTGTTTTTTGGAAGTGTCTTCACCTGTCCAGTGTGTAAATTAAAATACTTTCTTTATTTTGAGACCACCTCAATGTTATGTACATGGTATTTTCTCCAATAGTTAATGCACTTAGAATCTCCCTATCTTGTCCAACTTTGCCCAAAACATTGACCAACTCAAAAGGCTGACTTCATATGCATAAAGGGGTAGATTTCATATAGATGAAAGGAACACTTCATTCCAAGGCATTAAGGACACCACTGAGGTTGAATTCTAGCTCATTTGGCTTAGAATGGTACAGTGCACTGAAAGTCACATTTTTTTTCCTAATAAATCTCCTTGGTCTATGACATTAATGACCCCAATATTTTGCCCAGGTCCCCACCTGCCCACTCTGGCATGGGCCCAGATATGTCACTTTCTGTCCAGGGAGCTGTCAGCAGCAGACAGGGAAGCAGAGGCTTTGAGGAGTGTGTGTGAATGCTGTTTGTCCTCCTTGGCTTCTACATGACCCCAAGCACACCCCCAGGTGCTCCCTTTTGGGGACACAGTCAGTGGAAGTGTACTCATGTCCCCACCCACCTGGCTGAGGCCCAGACATGAGCAGCAGAACCACCCACTGGGGCCCAGAGGTGCAGGCAAACGCAACCCGACCAGCCCAGCAAGGATCGAGCAGTGGAAACTCACAGGCCCGTGAGCTGAGGTCAGGGCTCACTTCCATCTGCCCTCGGTGTCTTGGGGCAGTTGGCATGCAGAATGCTATGATTGGCAGGTTGGCATGGAGAAGTGACGGTAAGAGCTGTGGTTTTTATTACCGCACACAAGACCAGTACTTTCTTTCTAACTGTGAAGTCTATTTAATGCATATGAACCCTTTCTGCAAAAGTAAAAACAAAACGAATCGGGATGAAAATAGAATAGAAAATAACATAGTTAATAAAACAAAATGCCGGTTTTTTTTTTTTTTTTAATTGTGTGTGTGTGCACACATATTACTTGCGTTGCTAGTTAAAATGTGCTTCCTACTGTGGTCATGGTCCAAACCTATAAACAAAGAAACTAGCTTGACTCCGCGATGACTCTCTCCACCTGGGGTGTGTGAGGAACGCACCTTGCTGGGTGCCAGGACACCCCGCTGGGCTGGGCGTAGGACAAATGAGCTGGTCGCCGCCTGGACCTGGAGCACATGCTCCGCCATCCCTGGGTCAGCAGCATCATCTCTGAGCGCGAAGGACAGCAAAACCTTCAGGAATAATGATTCTATAAATTTAAAGCTACGTGGTTTATAGGTTTTTCTAATCAGAAAAGACATCTAGGAAATTGGAATGAAAGTACTCATAAAATGACCTTACTTTTTTGGAAAAGTAAATCTGAGGTCAGTCTATTGACACAAAATAATTAAAAGGCCAATGACACAGGGCAGTGAAATCTGAATATGTGTCTCATGATCTTGGGATTCGCATTTAGAGCTGTTTCGATTCTAGCACACAGAGCATGTGCCCAGGTGGCTGAGGAGGGGCGACTGTCTATGAATAATTGGCCAAAGATACTTTATAGACTTTATTTAAACCAGGTACAGAATCGTCAGCTTTTGGCTTAAAAGTATATAAAAAATCAGCACATAGGTGGTCACTACCTGGCAGTTCTCCAAACCGCTATCTGGAGCCGGACTGCGTCTCTCCCACACCGCGGTCCCAGGCTCACGCTCAGGCCTGGTGCCCTGCCCGCCCCCCAGAGCGCGTCTTTAGCGGGCGCTTTGCCCCTGGCCAGTCTCAGGATCTGAGCAAATGAAAAGGAGCTATTAATATCTGTCCTGTAATTAAATACATTAAGCCAAATAAATAGAGCTCAGGAGATAATGAACAGAAATGGATGGGAGAGGCAGAGGCAAAGGATGTCTGGAGCGTTTGACGATGAGGCACATTACCGCGGCGCCTGAACGTTCACAAACGTTTATAAACACAGTTGCACATACAGCAGGATGCGTGGTGACCTCCTGTACGTAATGTTGTTGCTCTCTTTGCACACAGGAAGCAAAAAAAACAGATTATTTTATTGACTCAAGTGCGGATTAACTAAAAAGCTGGGATTCCACATAGATTCTCTGCACTCTCCAGGCCAGCTGTTCCACCCGACCCGCCGCTCCTGTATCTAGACACCTTGTGTGTTGTACACGATTTTCCTGTACAAGGGGATCAGGAACTGCTTTATAAACTCTCAGAATTCTAGGCATTTTTTTTCCGAAAAGGGTAGAATAAAAAATGCAGAATATGGCTGTTTATGTATTGACACTTTCCATAAATGGTCTTGTTGAAAAGGAAAAATAAATATATGAAAATTCATTCTCCATGAATGGAAAATGTTAGGTACAGATACATTTAAAACACCCACATGATTTCTAACAACATAAAATGATTAAAACAATGAATTCTGATAGGCTCTAAACTTTGAGACTCAGCTTTTGAAGGCCGTAAAAAGATTTTGTTCAGGCAATGACTTGTTTACTCTGCATAGCAAAGTCCAGACTCACAAACAGTAACCTGGTATGTCAGTCATCTCTTCCTTCCCAAGGCTGTGTGACAAATAGCCACGAACCTTCACTGGCAAGGGACAATAAGCAAGATTGTGCTTATCGTGGGACCACAGCTAGACGTGCCCTGCCCAGGATTGTCACCAGCCTGAGATCGGCTGGCTATTGGCCAATTTTGGGTGCCATATCTGAGACACCTGTGAGGGTGCTCACCCCCCTCACTCTCCCAGGGCTAACTGTGTGCCCATAGTGGCGGCAGGTGTACGGCGGAGCAAGAAAAACATGCAAGGCCTTGAGCCAGGTCTTGGAACCACTCAGTGCTATTTGCACCACATTCCGTTATCCAAAGACAGACCCAGGGATCTAGATTCAAAGAGTGAGGAAATAAAAGGCACATGTCCACGGGAAATGCAGTAATTTGGCACTGTGCCTACAGGTGCGGGTGAAGAATTAGGCTTTCAGTGCAGCAAACGCACGACCTTTGATCTCTAAATTGAGAAAGTATTCTTCCTGCACTCTGACGTATACCCGCCTGAACACTGGTCATTACATTATCCTTTGGGCATAAAATAACAATGTAAATGAACATAAATGTATGAAAGTTGAACACTACTCACTTCCCACATTTCATAGTTCAAGTGGGTATACATGATCTATTTTTTCTGATTATTAAAACTATGCCCCTTCATTATAGAACATTTGGAAAATTTTTTTCACAGTTCCCAGATATCGTAAGTGTTATGGTTATGAGTATAAACAAAGGATACTCTAAAAATGTTCTGCACATGATTAAAAAAAATAGAGCTTTAACTTACATTGCACATTCAATTTAACATTTAAAAACTGGAGAGAAATCGTTTGCTTAAATTCTGCCAAACATGTCTTAAAATATATGAGTACATAATCTAGTGACTCATTTGCCATAAAAAGCCTGAATGTATGTATGTATATGCCACAGTTAAAAATTCTCTTGAGAAATCAAATCATGGAATTATGTGGGAAGCTGAAACTGTGTCCTACAATCAACCAGGCTGCCACGTGTGTGGTGGGTTCTTTGCTGGAGACCATAATCATATAATTTAGTGATGTGGTTTGTAATGCTGAATTTTATAATTTGCTTATGGAAATGAATCGCGTCTTCTATATGGAACCACAAAGAGCATCTGATACTATCCTTGGCATGCCATTTTAAGTAGGTAGAAACATTTTTAGAAAAGTAGCATAAAAAATGAATACATTTATAATATGGAGTAAGCAACAGAATCATATACATATTTTTGGCTTAGTTGCTGGTATTATTTTTTTCCAATTTTGGTAAGTCCACATTTAATGCCATAGGTGTGATAATTATGTATTGCTTCTGAGAATGATTCTAAAGCTTTTTTTTCTTACCCATTTTGATGCTTTCATAGTTATCATTTCTTCAAAGATGCTAAGCATAATTGCACATTTACAAATGGTACACTGAACAATAAACTGCTATTGTGTTTCCTGAAGCCCATTCTACAATTTAATATTCACAATTAAAAAATAATCTTTTTATTTTCTATTTATCTAGTTGTATCCTAATTAGAGGAAAAATATGATTATTAACTAAGGTTATAGAAACAGTAAATGAACTGATTTCTTTGGACAGAAAAAACAGTGAAAAAACTAGGTGAATGGATATTAGTCCCAAAATATTTTGGAATAACCCTTCATTTTCCATTTAAAACACAGTTTGCTTTCATAGGCAGGAAGGTGGCTGGGGAAGCCACCTGTGGATGATGCAGAGTAGCTCGATGGTAATGGGGATGCTGCAAAGATTAAATGAGTTAATGTGTGTAAACCTCTGGGGACAGAACTGGCAAGTGGTGTACGTGGTACAAACATAAACTGTGATGATACATTAAAATGTAAACACATACTGCAGATGGTTTTTAATGTATATATTGAGACCCTGGTTTTCAACTTAATATTTTGTCAATTTTGCTTTTTATTGTGGGATTTTATTACCATGAAATGATATATTGTCCTTTTTATAGTAATAATTTTGGGGCTATTTGGTTGAATTAAAATCTTTCAACACTGACTGGTCGCTTCAGTGGTGCGATTCCTCAAGCTTCCCCAGCCATACTGTCCGCCAGGTGACTTTGTGGTCCCTCAAATTAAACCATCAGAGGCTCTTCCTTGTCCTTGACTTCAGCCCTGTGGAAGGGCTCGCTGTGGCCAGCACTGCTCCTTGGGGCAAAGAGGTTCCAGCTCCAGGTCGAGGCCTTGTGTGTCTGCCTTAGGACCTGGTGCCTCTGCCCTGTCCCGAGAGCTTGCGCTGGCCCTCTGGAGCAGAAGAGGGGAGACAGACAGATGGAGGAGGACCCGGTTGCCCATTGTGTGCTAAAGCTCAGCCAGCCCACCCCGTCCATGCGAGTGAGCCCAGCCCAGACCGGAAGGACCACCCAACCTTGCCCAGGCTGAATCCCTGGTCCTTCAACTCATGCACAAAGTAAACGCTTATTGTTTAAGGCCCCTGAATCTTGGGATGGTTTGCAATGCAGCCTCATTGAAGCAAATGGATAAGTAAAACAGTAGCGCAATAAAGAGCAAATATGTTTATATCAACCAATAATGCTCATATAATAATCGTATTACCATTGTTTGGTTATGGAACATAGGGACGAGAACATACAAGTATATCAGAAGCACATGTAACGTTTTATGCAGATAAGATTAAAAGCAGACAAGTCTAGGCAGGTTATATAAGCATTCACACAGCAAACCTGACTTCATGTGTGTGATTAGCTAAGCAGATTTAACACATGATTAGGTAGAAAGATGTGCATGGATAGGAACCTATGTTGCACACTAAATTGCTTTATTCTCTTCTAATATTTGAGAGCATTGTACTCTCGGGAGAAATGCTGCAAGCTTCCTCTTTGGAAGATGTATTAGGTATGCTTTGGCAAGGCTCAAGAATGAAAAAAGAAGAAAAAGTATCAAGTATCATACTTAACTTTTCTAAATTTGTTCAGAGTTATTTTATTCATTCCAAGAAGAGGAGAAAAGAAAAAGATAAAGAAATATAGCCGTCTTAGCCCCACATCTTCCACTTGATTGATAAACTAAATTTCCTATTTGAGTTACTTCTGCAAAATGTTAACTAAATAACACTGCCGCCTGATTAGCTACGACTAATCGTTCAACGAAAGTCAGGCCTACTGACCGTTTTTTCTGGTGAATCTTCCATGAATTGGATTATGATCTTTTAGAAAACCTCATTTTGAAACAGAATTTCTGCTTCTTGATGAACCAGCCAGTCAATGAGATTGGAAATTTTTTTTCTAAGCTAGGAAAGAATTTCTCGCCTGTGAGTGCCACTTGCTGACAGGTAACATTCATTAAGATAAGTATGAATTAAAGGCAACTAAAAGTTGTCTGACCAGCTCTGTTACAGAAAAAAATGGTGAAATATTTTATTTCCTGAATAGAAACTCAGAGTCCGTATCATGTCCTTTTGTTCATGTAAGAGTAATCTTAGAGAAAAGGGTAAAAAGATTTTCTTATCATGACACTCTCTGCAGATGAGCTCCAGGCACTTTTTTTTTTTTTTTTTTTGAGACAGAGTCTCACTCTGTTGCCCTGGCTAGAGTGAGTGCCGTGGCGTCAGCCTAGCTCACAGCAACCTCAAACTCCTGGGTTCAAGTGATCCTACTGCCCCAGCCTCCCTAGCTGGGACTACAGGCATGCGCCACCATGCCCGGCTAATTTTTTTTTCTATATATTTTTAGTTGGCCAATTAATTTCTTTCTAATTTTAGTAGAGGCGGGGTCTCGCTCTTGCTCAGGCTGGTCTCAAACTCCTGAGCTCAAACAATCCACCCGCCTCGGCCTCCCAGAGAGCTAGGATTACAGGCCTGAGCCACCGCGCCCAGCCAGCTCCAGGCACTTTTTATCACAAAGTAAACCTTCCAGCACTAATGAAAATGTGAAGAAGCCGGTATCTGCCCTTCTGTAAGTTCTCAGTACCACATGGTGGCAAACATACTTCTTTCAATTATAAACTAAATCATCGTTTCTTAACTAAAGTTTCACATCTTATGTTAAGGCAGTTGCCATACTTTATTTATGGTTATAGAACTACAGACATAGTTTGTTGAGAAACTCAGATGCGGCTACATCAAATAAATCAGATCTCAGATGTAGACGTAAAAAAAGGGAAACATTCTGGGCCATACAAGAACCAGGAAAACTGCTTCTTAAAATGGAATAATTATAGGATCTTTATATTAACAA
>NW_012155729.1:1498482-1500079 GCF_000956105.1 Propithecus coquereli | reverse complement strand
TATATTATTATATTAACAAGTTTATAAAGATTTTAGTATTGCCTTTAAATATTTTGCCATGTGTACTGAATTTGCTACTTACTGGATAAACGATTTTCAAGTGTAAATCCATTTTAGTAAGCATTGAGTATGCTGTAGTATATTTATTTTCTTGTTTTTAGTGATATAATGTTAGTAATATTTTCCTTAAACACAGCCACTCTTACCAAAGCTCAGAGACAGGATAATGTTAGAGACGGTTTTTCTAAGAAGTGATATTAATATTTATAACACTTGATACTATAACATTTCTATGTAACTATTATATAACACTTGATAATGTATCTAAAAAAAGAAAACTTTGACTTTCCTTTTACTTCCTTAATATTGATATTAGAAGGTGTTTTATTATTTTTGTACCCATGTCTTTTGGGACATATTTCTATTTTTGGAAATAAAGAAGAATAAAGTTAATGACATTATGGGCTATCTACATTCTTTCTGGAGAACTGAAATATGCTCATATTTAGGATTTATACAGATAACATGTGACTAAAATAGACACGCTAAGTGTTTTTATCTATGTCGTGTATTGCCTTTTAAAAGGTTAGGCCCCCATACCTTTGCTGCTTTGACGTTTTGCTGGTAACTCAGAGCACACAAGGCATCATCAGTGGGGCCGAAGAAGGAAAGGAATAAGGAGAGAGAAGGAAGGAGCCTAATCCAGGGACCCTATTTTAACAAAAGCTGCTGCTGCTCTTTCATATGACAATTTCCATAAATTTCTATATTTTTGGACAAAAAGTCTTGGTGAAAGCTGGGTTTACTTTAATCTCATGGTAGGTAGGCCTTGTGGTATGTTCCTTTTTTTTTTTTTTTTTTGAAAACTGCTGAAAGCAGTGTCTTTTTTTCACTAATATTCGAGGCTAACCACTAATATTATTCTTCTCAAACATGAGCACACACATACAACCACTCCAGTGCTAACAGTTTCTGGTTTTGTTCTTTCTACCTCACTGTCTAACAACCAATAAAAACATGGAGAGAAAATCTATAGAATAACAACTTTTGTGTTAAATTGTGATCCTGGGCTAATTCACTGACAAATTGCTCATTTGCTATCTAATTTAATTTTGTTAAAGTAATTACATTATTCAGTACAATCAGTGACTACTAAAGGCTAAACTCTAGTAAGGGTTAAAATATTCAGGGTAAAAGTAAAATTTAAGAATTGACAATCTATTCAAAGAGAAAGATTAAACAATAATTTACAATGATATACCCATGTGTTTTTAGTGGATTGACATTCAAATATAAAAAAAGTCTCAAAATTTTTTCTAATACATACTCATTTCTATCATATAGCGAAACATTTGGCAGAAAGACAAGTTTATATTCCCCTGATATTCTTCTCAATTAATCATTGTTAGGCAATTAATCACCTCTAACTCCAGCATAATTTCTAACTTTCACTATTCACTGAAGATTTCTGAATTCTCCCTTATTTTATATGTAGCTTTGTACTGTGAAAATAAGTTCAACATATTGGTAGGGAGGAAATAAAACTGTCTTTGTTTACAGATGACATAAATGACATGTAGAAAATCTAAAAGAAGTG
>NW_012155729.1:1489258-1490957 GCF_000956105.1 Propithecus coquereli | reverse complement strand
AAAAGACTTTTCCTCTTAATAAATGTATCTGTGCCCAAAACCAGTCACTTGGCAAACTTATCCCCTCGCTCCCATCCACGGCTGACTCCCATCTCGCTGCATCTGGGCTGGAGAAAGGGAGGAGACGTCTCACACTTGACAAGACCGACTCCATTTAATTTATTAGTAGGATAAATGGTTTGACACATGCGAAAAGGCTGGACTACAGTGTGAGGGAGTGCAGTTTATGATGAGAAGCCTCTTCCTCTTCTATTCTAACAGCGGGAAAAATATTTTAGTGAATAACCTCACTCTGGGCATCTGGAGGAGACCTCATTTGTACCTACGAGGCACGACCCTACCTTAAATGTGCATCATCTCCTCTAGTTCTGGCAGTCCCCGGGGTCCACTCTGCAGGTTACAGCATCTCCAGCTGCGGGAACTCAGCAGGGCTGACCCTGTGTTCTGGGCCTGGCTGTGCCTAGACCTTCTCTCTGTGGCCCTGTGGACACTGGCTCTGTCCACCCCCCACTTTCTGCGCTTTGAGGGTTTGCAGCATAGAGTTATCACTCTAATTCTGAGTTTCTCCCATCCCCGTCTTTTCTTCTCTGACCCAGTAATGGTTGGTCCCACAACCCCTCCAAAGAAGGCCGTCCTCCATGCAAACCTGGCTCTGATTTTGGAGAACTCGGCTCCAGAGCACAAGAATTCCAAGTGTCGGCATCACGTGCTCACGTCGGCTCAGCTGGAAAATCAAAGACAGTAGCGGGATTCCAGATTTTCCTCCCTTCAAAATCCATGTTCCTTCCTTTCTGCTGCCTTTGGAGGAAGAAAAACGGGAAGAATCAGGCCTATAGCCGAGGCAGAATGATTCCAGCATCTGTGCCCTCTGCCACCCCTCTGCCTGCCTGTCTTGGCCACGTGGAGCAATAGGAGGGGACGCACCGAGCTGCATTTAGTTCGGTGCAGCCACAGCGGAGGCTGCCGGCGGAAATGCAGCGGGAGCGTAGGCAGAGTTCCACCACCCGGGTCCCGATTGTCCACGCAGCGTGTTCGCATTTTACTCCAGGGAGGAAGGAAACTCCACGATGATTTTTAAAAGCGATGCCATCGAGTTTGGATGTTTTGAGCAGGGCGAACGGAAGCTTGTTGGAAACGCGCAAAATCGAGCAAGGAGAAAGTTAGCGTCTGTTTCAGGCCCTAGGTGCTCAGTTGCAGCGAACCGGGGGAAGTGGATCGGAGAAGAACGCAGACACAGACGTGTGGCGAATGACTGGACGTCCTAAGGCAACAGACAGGGGGACCCGACCCCAGATTTCTTCTTAAAATCTTTGTCATGCAGTGTTTGATTCCTACAAAGCCACATATCCACCGTGCATGTGAGTCATAGCGCACCACAGCGGAGTGAATGGCTCTGAACTCAGCACACAGTCAGTCGGAACCCCGCGCATTCTCGCATCTCTCTCTGGACGGCTCAGTCCCATCGCAGCTCTTCTCCCCCAAATTCTGACCTGAATTTTGTGTTGGTCACTTGTTTCTTTGATCGTTTTATTACATGTGTGTACCTCACTAATACACTGTCAGATTACATTTTTCTCTTGAGGTATATAAAAACATTTTCTGACTGTGTAGTCTTCTGAATTTTTACTTTCTGCTGAATATTTTCTTTGAAGATCCATCTATATTGTGTGTGGTTTTAGTTCATTTTCTTTGTTGTATA
>NW_012155729.1:1484078-1489208 GCF_000956105.1 Propithecus coquereli | reverse complement strand
TTCGGTTCCTGGCTGTGCTGGAATCTGGGGGCATGGGTGGTACCACTGGGTTGTCAAGTCTGCTGGGATAGCACTTCTGAAACGCAGAGCTGTGGGAGATTCGGGGATGCCCTTTTTGCTAGCTGTCCTGCCCAGATCCACCCTGAAGAGTGAGAGCTGGGGTGGGAGAACAGACACTGTGATCACCTTACTGTCACCCGAGGCCTCGTGAAGGCTTCATGAGCCAATAGGATAGATATGCAATGCTGTATTACTACACTTAACTAAATGTTCTGAACAATTTATTATTACACTTAACTTTCCACTATTAGTTGATTTTCTTAAGTGATTTTAGGGGGATTTCTCTGGATTCTTTCTTTCTTTTACATAGATTTGATTCTGATCAATATTTTTATAAGTGGGATTGAAGATTAGAATTATGTTGATGTGAACAGGAGTAAATGATCTCTTCCATTTATTTGAATGGGCCAGATTTTTGTGGTTTCTAACAGAGTAATGTCTATTTTAGAGAATATCTCAAGTTAGTCTAATTTCATTGACTTAACATTTAATTTGAAGTAGATGAATTTTATGCTATTGCATTTAGTTCACCCAGCCTTAATATTTCAGCTTAGATAAGCAATGCTATATGGCAGCAAATTTGTAAATTTGCAATACAATAATTATGACCCCTGTCAAGGTTTGGTGCCAAGTGGCTGGTTATTTAGGTAAAACGCTATAGTTTAGGATCTGGGCCTCAGTGTGCTGAGATAGTCACTAGAGGACCACACTTAACTTCCAGGGTTTCTTTCTGGAGGACAAACACCATCTACACGGCAACAATCAGCCATTGTGCTAGGACTCAGTCAGCAGAGAGAGGGTGAAGGGGCCTCAAAATGACGGGATGTCGTGTGTCCGTACACATGACCTGTAGCTATTGTAAGTCAACATGTGTAACAAGAATGTTCATTATACAGTGGTTTAAATGTTATCATTGATTTAATAGTGCAAGAGGAAGAAATATACACACACATATGTGTTTATATATAATTTTGAGACTAAGACAAACTTGTTCAACCTAAACAATACCTTTATCCTCTTAAATCTTAGTTTTCTCAAAAGTGTTTACTGAAATCGCAGGTGAGAAATGATGCCTAACTCATTTAGCTGGGATTTTAAGAATGAATTAATGATTACTCCTCAACGTTGCTCTTTGAGATCAGTCTGTTGATACATGACATTGATCAGCTCTGATTTGTTGGTTTCATTTAGATCAAAAATTAGCCTTTTTTGCAATACGTTATTGTGAAATTAATAAAGAAATAACATGATAGTCACCAGATGCACTTGTATCTCAGTAAATGAACAAACTGACATAACTTCTTTCTTTGAGGGTAATAATTGACACAGTGTTGCTGGTACTTAGGAAAGTATGAAATGCTTCTCCAAATTCTCCATTTCATTTAAATTATCTTTTCTACCAGTATTTAAATTTGTGAGGGAACAAAACCAAAATCTTCCACAGAATATCATTTTCCTCAACCTCTACCCAAATTCGCTACAAGAAGGGACGGGAAAGCCGTACACCCAACACAGCATCAGCGTGTCTAGGAGGCAGACCTGGCAACGCACATTAGCTGGTTAAATAAGCACACTACACAGCCACATTTTTGTCCTTACGAAGATATACTGAACAGCGTTGCCCTTTAGGGTCTGTAGAGAACAGAACCGAGCTACTAAAAATGGAAATTTATTCCTCAACATATTGCTGCTTAAATGGGGAATATTCTGATGTCTCTAAGGGTTTTCTGGATAATTTTATCAGTTTATGACCCTAATACTTCAAGGCCACAAAACAGTTTTCCCTTTTTTTCTTCTTTCAAGTAAGTTAGAATATGTCAACTTTTCTCTGACACATCTCTGTGTCATACAAGTTCTTGTCCCTTGACCTAATAAAAAGCACGTCACATTGTTTAGCAGTATTTGCTATTATTTAGCCATAATCTGCTAACTAACACATAATAAAGACATATGACAATAAAGTTCAGTAGTAAAGTCGCCATAAATGGCTATGAAATTTACTGACTTTTTACAAATGCAAACATATTTATGTCACATTTCTTTTGGTAATTCTCTACTCTCCTGTGTGTGAAATGGCTGGCGCGGTGTTGATGAAATGTGCCCAGGGCGACAAGGGCAAAATCACTGTAGTAGCAACATATTCACGGTAATAGGAAAAGAATGCAGCATCTGCACCAGAGGTAATAATAGTGAGCCCTGTTAGCTTTCTGTATCCTTGGGCGGAGACATTTATTCAGGTCAAGAGCATATGATTTCATGTATGTCATTTAATAATTTTAAAAATTGATCATAATTTAAATTTCTTTTACACCTATTTTATCCTTTGGCAGAGACATTTATTCAGGTCAAGAGTATATGATTTCATGTATGTCATTTAATAATTTTAAAAACTGATCATAACTTAAATTTCTTTTACACCTCTGTCTTTATTCATGGGGCTTTTTCCTCTGGAGTCTCTTTGCTGTGTCACATAAAGGTTCTGGGTGAAGATAATTTTGTTTAGCACGTGCATCTAAAGAGTCTTTTTCTTTCCCGAAAATAATGAAAGTACGCTATGTCTAATTTGTTCTTCCTAACTTACAAATAATGTTATGTGTAGCATTAATTAACATGCCCTTAATGAATGCATTACTAATTATACATAATAAGTTTTAGGTTCTGTAGCAACAGGAATTTTAAATTCTATGGGCAAATTCTAGGAAAAAGTAATTTTTAAAGTAGGGACATACTAGTCTCCATTTACCCAGACATCACTTTTAAAAAACTTAAAATGCATGTATGCTTTTAGCTGATTTCTGAATATGACAGTGAACTCTCTTTGATAGACATAAAGTTTAAGAATTCTTGGTTTGCAGGAAGACCTAGCAAATTATTACCAAGCAGGGACAAGACGATGTCAGTAGCTTTGCAAAGCATAGACGTCCCCCTTGGAGCAAACAGAGCAGGCCCCCACTCACCCACTGCCGTCCAGAGACTTGCAGAATAACATGTGAAGTTGCTGCGTCTCTGGCTGACTTCCCCCTCCTCACTGCTGCTTCAGCCCCAGACCACCACGGCATTCAAAATGAGCACATTGTGTCCCTGCCCCAGTTCCCTTCGAGCTATTCCTTGTACCAAGGTCATCTGCCAAAAATCCTTCACAATCGGAAGGCACAGTGGAGACACGAGATTGAGGGCTTGGTTTGCCAAAAAGCTGAGATAGTAAATAGTTTAGCAGATTTTATCAGCTTTTCATATATCTTCATTCATCAACAATTGTAGAAAAAAAAAACTAATGCTTGCTGCATAAATGCAAAAGAAGCCAATGAAGGTCACATAAATTCAGAGAGTCAGTGACTAATCAGAGCAGAAAAATACCATTTGCCTTCCCGTGTGTGGCCATTTTCATCAATCAAGGTTTCTTGAGCACTCAGCTCGGTACTTCTAAAAAAGACTTTTCCTCTTAATAAATGTATCTGTGCCCAAAACCAGTCACTTGGCAAACTTATCCCCTCGCTCCCATCCACGGCTGACTCCCATCTCCCTGCGTCTGGGCTGGAGAAAGGGAGGAGACGTCTCACACTTGACAAGACCGACTCCATTTAATTTATTAGTAGGATAAATGGTTTGACACATGAGAAAAGGCTGGACTACAGTGTGAGGGAGTGCAGTTTATGATGAGAAGCCTCTTCGTCTTCTATTCTAACAGTGGGAAAAATATTTTAGCGAATAACCTCACTCTGGGCATCTGGAGGAGACCTCATTTGCACCTATAAGGCGCGACACTACCTTAAATGTGCATCATCTCCTCTAGTTCTGGCAGTCCCCGGGGTCCGCTCTGCAGGTTACAGCATCTCCAGCTGCGGGAACTCAGCAGGGCTGACCCTGTGTTCTGGCCCCGGCTGTGCCTGGACCTTCTCTCTGTGGCCCTGTGGACACTGGCTCTGTCCACCCCCCGCTTTCTGCGCTTTGAGGGTTTGCAGCATAGAGTTATCACTCTAATTCTGAGTTTCTCCCATCCCCGCCTTTTCTTCTCTGACCCAGTAATGGTGTGAACTATCTCATGTTGGTCCCACAACCCCTCCAAAGAAGGCCGTCCTCCATGCAAACCTGGCTCTGATTTTGGAGAACTCGGCTCCAGAGCACAAGAATTCCAAGTGTCGGCATCACGTGCTCACGTCGGCTCAGCTGGAAAATCAAAGACAGTAGCGGGATTCCAGATTTTCCTCCCTTCAAAATCCATGTTCCTTCCTTTCTGCTGCCTTTGGAGGAAGAAAAATGGGAAGAATCAGGCCTATAGCCGAGGCAGAATGATTCCAGCATCTGTGCCCTCTGCCACCCCTCTGCCTGCCTGTCTTGGCCACGTGGAGCAATAGGAGGGGACGCACCGAGCTGCATTTAGTTCGGTGCAGCCACAGCGGAGGCTGCCGGTGGAAATGCAGCGGGAGCGTAGGCAGAGTTCCACCACCCGGGTCCCGATCGTCCACGCAGGTGTTCGCATTTTACTCCAGGGAGGAAGGAAACTCCACGATGATTTTTAAAAAGCGATGCCATCGAGTTTGGATGTTTTGAGCAGGGCGAACGGAAGCTTGTTGGAAACGCGCAAAATCGAGCGGAGAGAAAGTTAGCGTCTGTTTCAGCCCCTAGGTGCTCAGTTGCAGCGAACCGGGGGAAGTGGATCGGAGAAGAAGGAAGACAGAGACGTGTGGCGAATGACTGGACGTCCTAAGGCAAGAGACAGGGGGACCCGACCCCAGATTTCTTCTTAAAATCTTTGTCATGCAGTGTTTGATACCTACAAAGCCAATATCCGTCGTGCATGTGAGTCATAGCGCACGACAGCAGAGTGAATGGCTCTGAATTCAGCACACAGTCGGAACCCCCGCATTCTCGCATCTCTCTCTGGACGGCTCAGTCCCATCGCAGCTCTTCTCCCCCAAATTCTGACCCGAATTTTGTGTTGGTCACGTTTCTTTGATCGTTTTATCACGTGTGTACCTCGCTAATACACTGCCAGATTACGTTTTTCTCTTGAGGTATATAAAAACATTTTCTGACTATGTGTAGTCTTCTGAATTTTTACTTTCTGCT
>NW_012155729.1:1483291-1484028 GCF_000956105.1 Propithecus coquereli | reverse complement strand
TTCGGTTCCTGGCTGTGCTGGAATCTGGGGGCATGGGTGGTACCACTGGGTTGTCAAGTCTGCTGGGATAGCACTTCTGAAACGCAGAGCTGTGGAAGATTTGGGGATGCCCTTTTTGCTAGCTGTCCTGCCCAGATCTACCCCACAGAGTGAGAGCTGGGGTGGGAGAACAGACACTGTGGTCACCTGACTGTCACCCGAGGCCTGGTGTGGATTCCCCCTTGGCAGAGCTGGGGGAGATGAAATCTGTCAATGTCCATGGACTGCCAGACACGTCAGAAGCCCTCTTCTGCTACCTGGCTTGCAAACTTGCTGGAATAACACTTCCATAGCACGGGAAAATGGGGCAGTCTCCAGGTAAATGCCATGACGCTCCATCTTCTTAAGAATTCTTGTAGATTTTTTTGGATGAACGATTCTCAATTTGTCGTAAGTCCACCGGTCAATATCCAGAGACTTTAAATGCTTGTCATTGTCAAGTTTGTTTTGACCAGGTTAACAGATGCTTCCCGTGGGAGCGGGTGTCACTGAGCTCATCCCATGCCGTTCCGGAAGTCCCCCAGCCCCTTCATTTAGTGTGTGCATCATCAATACCTCCGTCCATCACCATTTTACACTTTTGTGTTCTATATTTTTATCTGAATCTTCTCTCTTTTCTCTGTATTGTTCTTACTAGTAATTTAGCCTGTTAATTTTTTGATGAACCAACTTTCAGTTTGGTTAATTTTTCTCTATGT
>NW_012155729.1:1480767-1482275 GCF_000956105.1 Propithecus coquereli | reverse complement strand
TAAATCTAAAAAATATAAAATATCTATATTAGGAAAAGTACAAAACATTGACAAAATGAAGAAGAACTCAATGAATGGAAAGATACTCCATGTCCACAGAGAGGAAGACTCAATATTGTCAAGACGTCGGTTCTTCCCAACTTGATCTGTAGACTCAACACAATCCAATCAAAATCCAAGCAGGTTATTTTGTGGATATCACCAAATGCATTCTGAAGTTTATAGGGAGAGGGAGAAGACCCAGAACAGCCAATACAGTGTTTACGAAGGGAAACAAAGTTGGAGGCCTGGCACTGTCTTCCAGACCTACTATAAAGCTGCAGTAATCAACACAGTGAGGTCCTGGTGCGTTGGATACTAACGAAGTTGTAGTAATAATACTGTGGTACTTTGTGACTTTACAAGGCCACAGTAATCGAAACATCATGGTATCACCATCTCCAGATAGAAAGTGAAATTGCACAACCACTTTGGAAAACACTCACGCAGGTTCTTAAGCAGCTAAAGATACACCCACTATAGGACCTGGTGGTTCTACTCATGTGTGCTTACCTAACAGCAGCAACCGTCTTCCACAGCACAGAATCAAGAGAGATCCACCCACTCGTGTTCTTTCGGTTCCTGGCTGTGCTGGAATCTGGGGGCATGGGTGGTACCACTGGGTTGTCAAGTCTGCTGGGATAGCACTTCTGAAACGCAGAGCTGTGGGAGATTCGGGGATGCCCTTTTTGCTAGCTGTCCTGCCCAGATCCACCCTGAAGAGTGAGAGCTGGGGTGGGAGAACAGACACTGTGATCACCTTACTGTCACCCGAGGCCTCGTGAAGGCTTCATGAGCCAATAGGATAGATATGCAATGCTGTATTACTACACTTAACTAAATGTTCTGAACAATTTATTATTACACTTAACTTTCCACTATTAGTTGATTTTCTTAAGTGATTTTAGGGGGATTTCTCTGGATTCTTTCTTTCTTTTACATAGATTTGATTCTGATCAATATTTTTATAAGTGGGATTGAAGATTAGAATTATGTTGATGTGAACAGGAGTAAATGATCTCTTCCATTTATTTGAATGGGCCAGATTTTTGTGGTTTCTAACAGAGTAATGTCTATTTTAGAGAATATCTCAAGTTAGTCTAATTTCATTGACTTAACATTTAATTTGAAGTAGATGAATTTTATGCTATTGCATTTAGTTCACCCAGCCTTAATATTTCAGCTTAGATAAGCAATGCTATATGGCAGCAAATTTGTAAATTTGCAATACAATAATTATGACCCCTGTCAAGGTTTGGTGCCAAGTGGCTGGTTATTTAGGTAAAACGCTATAGTTTAGGATCTGGGCCTCAGTGTGCTGAGATAGTCACTAGAGGACCACACTTAACTTCCAGGGTTTCTTTCTGGAGGACAAACACCATCTACACGGCAACAATCAGCCATTGTGCTAGGACTCAGTCAGCAGAGAGAGGGTGAAGGGGCCTCAAAATGACGGGATGTCGTGTGTC
>NW_012155729.1:1465602-1472917 GCF_000956105.1 Propithecus coquereli | reverse complement strand
CACCCCTCTGCCTGCCTGTCTTGGCCACGTGGAGCAATAGGAGGGGACGCACCGAGCTGCATTTAGTTCGGTGCAGCCACAGCGGAGGCTGCCGGTGGAAATGCAGCGGGAGCGTAGGCAGAGTTCCACCACCCGGGTCCCGATCGTCCACGCAGGTGTTCGCATTTTACTCCAGGGAGGAAGGAAACTCCACGATGATTTTTAAAAGCGATGCCATCGAGTTTGGATGTTTTGAGCAGGGCGAACGGAAGCTTGTTGGAAACGCGCAAAATCGAGCGGAGAGAAAGTTAGCGTCTGTTTCAGCCCCTAGGTGCTCAGTTGCAGCGAACCGGGGGAAGTGGATCGGAGAAGAAGGAAGACAGAGACGTGTGGCGAATGACTGGACGTCCTAAGGCAAGAGACAGGGGGACCCGACCCCAGATTTCTTCTTAAAATCTTTGTCATGCAGTGTTTGATACCTACAAAGCCAATATCCGTCGTGCATGTGAGTCATAGCGCACGACAGCAGAGTGAATGGCTCTGAATTCAGCACACAGTCGGAACCCCCGCATTCTCGCATCTCTCTCTGGACGGCTCAGTCCCATCGCAGCTCTTCTCCCCCAAATTCTGACCCGAATTTTGTGTTGGTCACGTTTCTTTGATCGTTTTATCACGTGTGTACCTCGCTAATACACTGCCAGATTACGTTTTTCTCTTGAGGTATATAAAAACATTTTCTGACTATGTGTAGTCTTCTGAATTTTTACTTTCTGCTGAATATTTTCTTTGAAGATCCATCTATATTGTGTGTGGTTTTAGTTCATTTTCTTTGTTGTATAAAACTGACTAGTAGAAATACATATTACAGCTTACTTAGGTACTCTTTATTCATGAGCATCTACTTTGTGTACAGTTTTTTTTTTTTCTCTTATAAGCAGTACAGCCAGGGCCATCCTCACAAATATTTCCAGGTGCAGGTGTGCACACATTTCCCTGGGACGCACGCCTAGCAGTGTAACTGCTGATCTGCAGGATATACAATTATTTAACATTGCCACATAACAGCAGATTATTTTCTAAAGTTGTTTTACCGATTTGAATTCTTAGGAACAGTGCACAGAGCTCCATTTCATCCCTGTTTTTCACTAGTATTTTATATTATCATAATTCTTAAATATTGCCAACCCAGGGAGTGTGAAATGGAATTTTTTTTGAATCTCAATTTGCATATACCCCATTGTTACTCATTTTGTGCCTCTATCGTATGTTAATAGATTGTTGAGCTCCTTCTTTTCCTATGAAAAATTATTCATCCTTTTGGTCCATTTGTCAGTTAAATCTTTTACATGTTATCTTTCCCAGTCTGTTGTCTGTCTTTTCATTTTCCTTATGGTATTTATTTATTGAAAAACAATAGCTCATTCGCTCATTTATTCCTTTCGTTAACAAATGTTTGTTGACTGCTTGCTGGGTTCCGGTTACAGCACTGGGTGGCAGAGAAGAGGCGTTGCGCGAAACAGCAGTAGTGGGGTGCTGGGTGCACCCTGTGCCCTACCCAACGCCCTTCCCTTATGTCTACCTGGGACAACAGGGCAGCAACCTCGAGGCACCTGCTCCAGGCAGTGTGACCGAGCGCTGGGACCCTGCACCCAGGGTTCCTTTGACGCTAAGGTCTGGCGCACATCCAAGCCCGACTTGGCAGGGCAGCATCCCACGGGGGACCTGGATCCAGTGGATAAACTCTTCTCTCTTTAGTCCCTCAGGCAGAAAGTTCTGATTCACAGTTTATTGTCATCACAGTGGGTCCCAGATGATTGGAACTTGGTTCATGCTGGGTGTGGCCATCTCAGTAGCACAATTGACATGGCTGTCCCTGTTCTCTGGAATTCTCTGGAACTTTCCCTTAAGTTGTACTCTGTGGATGCAAACCTTTGCTGGGAAAGTTGTGCGTTCGGGAAGGTGCCTCTGCTAAAGCAGTCCGTCTCCAGTCCCCTAGACGCAATGTGGCAGTGTCAGACCCAGCTGTTCACGTGTGCTTAGTGGCCTGGTCTATTGATCACAGTGATTGATTGTATTGGTCTTTGCTTTCAGCGCAGCTCCCCTTGCGGGGTTTGGTTGCTGTCTTCTGCCCTCCACTCTTGGTTCTGTCTTTAGCTTCTTTATACATTTCTGTAGGTGGAAATCTGGGGGAGTTAGATTTCCTGTGAGTGTAACAATGTATTTATAGTACATGTTTTATTGAGAATGAATTGCTGTTACCATAGGTGTGTCTTCTAAATAATCTAGTCTACCACACTAGTCATGCATTTTTGGCAAGTGATTAAATCTTTGTGCTTCAGTTTCCTCAATTGTAAAATAAAGAGAATAATTATATCCACACCCCAGTATGTACTATTTTGAGAATTAATTGTGTTTGTATACGTAAATCCCTGAAAACGGTGCTCGACATATAGTAAGAGCTAAGTAGGTACCAGCTATCCTTATTGTCATTCCTCTTATTCAATACCCATGGAATGAGTGACGGCTAAGAAGGCATCATATTTGCACTGATAGCATATTTTCAATGAAGAGTTGTTGAGAAGTTTTATAATGGCAAGAAGAATAAGCAATGGTAAAATAAATGTTTTAGAGGGTGTAAGTAATGTCATACGAAAGACTGCTCCTTTAAGTATACATAAAAATTCTTACAGTAACTGAACTGAATTTAAATAAGACAGCCCAAAAAATTTAAAAAAAAAAAATTAGAAGGAGCATTTGAAAGCAAAGCTGTATTATTTAAATATTCTTAACAGTTTTCTCTTAAACATTCAATCCGGCATATGTTAGACTATCAAATAATCTCTCAGACGCGTAAAGAAGCTGTACTCAATATTGTCTATGAAAATTTCCAGGAGGAATTTCCCTGGGGAGAATCTCTAAGCTTCCCTTTGGGGGTGGTAGCAAAGTCGAAGGAGGCAAGGATCCTTGTTCTGTCCACCGTGGACTTCGACTCTACGTGTATGCGTGGCCCACAGCAGGCGTCCACAGAACACGTCGAATTAGTGACAAACAAACGAGAGAGTCCCATGGAGTTGTGAGTTCCTGAAATTTATCTGTTGCTTTATATGAACAAATAAATATTGTGATAATCCACCAGCCTTTGATATTCCACCTCCTAAAGATGCCCCCAATGTGCCCCCTCTGTCTGCATCTGTCTCTCTCTTTCACTCTGTCTCTTTCTCTATCTCTGTCTGTGTGTCTCCCTTTGTTTCTCTCTCTCTCTTTCTCCATCTCTCTCTTTCTCTCTTTTTTCCATCTGGGATTTGTGAGTCACCCATTAACAAGCAGTAGCATCATACCCTCTGCCGTTTCATCTGGTAACTTTAGAAAGCTTAGGCAAAGTTCTGAGCTGTCTAATACAAGCCTAGGAGACTAGTCTATCAAATTACATCTAATTTGGTTCAGTCTTACTTTCCATGGACTAAGGGACACTTCAAAATCTGAGTTATCGTTGGCTATTTGATTTCTTCCTACCCACTGGCTGTGAGTCATGTTTAGTTTTCTTCAAATGAAATCAGAAACGTCATTCCACCGATTGTATCTAAGATCTTCAGATTCCAATTTAAAATGAAACTCTGATCAAATATTAGGTGGGTGACAATACATATCAGAAGGCTTTTTTAATTGTGGAGTCAAAACAATTGTCTTGATTGTTTCAGTTTTCGACAACTAGTTTGCTATTATGCAGACTTTCCCTGTGTCTGGGCGTGACAGGAACAGACACGGCCACAAATTACAGAAGTGCCAGAAAAACCGTTATCAGCTCTGGCGTTTTGCCACATGGAGGGCACGTCCACAATCAAAATCCTCTGCGGGACTAATGGATTCGCTCTTATCAAATGTGTAGATAAACTTTATGACCACAACTTTCTGCTTATCGCGCCCATTGTAATTCTTTGTGCCGCATGTATGAGTGACATTTGAATAGCTAAGGGTTTTCTTTGAAATTATTTTTCCATTAAGATCGGCAATCATTTGCAAACTGAATTCATTAAAACTTATTTTGAAAGAGAGTGGCTATATTAATGCAGAAATACTGACAAGAGCAGAATGTGATTGAACCGGAGTGCTTCTAAATTTCTTTTGAGAATTTTCAGTAAAGTTTATTTCAACTAGTTTCAGGTTAAAATTCAATCCTGCATTAAAATGCTAATCACTAATTTTACTTCTTTGGGGGTTAAGGTAATTACATGAAAAATATAGACAATCAGTAAGAAAGATCATTTATCCCTTTGAGACACGGCATAAAGGTACATGCAGTTTTGTTTGACATACCCCTGAATTTCATAGATTTTACTTTTTAGATGAATAGTAAAATAATGTAGGTATTTTGTTAAAATATATCAATATACTTTTTATTTATTTTACCTTCTCTTTATTTCTGCTTACCAAAGAAATACAATCTTGTAGCTGGAAAAAAGATGTTTTATTAAAATGCTCATCTATTTTGCTATTTACTTGTTAAAACATGCATATTGATTTCCTAGTATTAATAATAAGATGTTAACTATTTTATTAGCATGTTCACTTCTATATTTACAGAATTTTTGGTATAATTTTAACTCATTGCTTTAAAAAAGATTAACACTTTATATTGTTAGAGTGCATTCTTAGAGTGAATGGACATATTATGGTAGCTTCTAAATTTATCTCAATTGGAACAATTCATGTTCTAAAATTCAAAGCTTAATCGTACATTTGTAAATAGCCATTTATCAGAGATAGCCAAGTTTTCTAAAATATCCGCAAGTGTCCAGACCATAGACTTAAATTCTATTCTACAACTTATAGGGAGATGTCTTGTTTTTGCAATGGGTTTCTCAATTTTAGGAAACCCCAAATCTCTGTTCAATAGGTGCAATTTATTAAATGTCATGGATGGGTCCATGTAGCATACGGGACCACGTATGGGACCACGTCCCATGGACGGGACCAGTAGCGTAAGCAAAGAATTCCTTAAGCACGGTCTGGAAGGCTGAGAGGTTAATGCGTGACAGGCTGCGCTGAAGGAAGCTTTTATGAGGCGCGCTTTTCAATCAATGAGATGTTATTATGAGCAATAGATCCCATTTCTTTTAGTCAATGGACTTTTTTATTACATTCACTAAAAGATATTCTATGAAATTCATATAGGATATTCTTCCTCAGGCTAAAGGTCAAATTTTCTTTTTCATTCATATTGTTTGGTGTTGGCTAGTTTTATCCTTATTAAAATATACTTTTTACTGTTTCACAATCTTTGTGTCTAAAGATCTATAGAACACTGTGGTTTAAGAAATTCACTGAATATCCACTGTGTGGAAGGAAATGAACTAAGACTGGACATTAAAATGTGGTCAGACAATTCCAGACTCTCACGGACATCACGGGCAACGGGGACCACAAACACACTCATCCAACGATGATAAAATGTGGGTCCTTTTACGCCACAATTTGATGTTTTTCTGTGGAAATTAGGCATTTGTTCTCCTGGGAAAGGGGTGGGTAGATGCAGTCTAGGGGACACAGGAGATGTGGGGGTGCACAAAGGCTTCCAGGGAAGGCAGAATTTGCCAGATTTTGCCAGGTACATAGAGTAACACAAACAGAGCCCCAGGAAGAACGCAAAGGCTTAAGTCCTATTCATCTTGGTTTTCCAGGTCTGCACGATTGATATCCTGTGTGTTCTTCTGACAATGCAATGACTTTTCTCTGCCTAATCTCAAGATGCATAAAAGAATCTTAAAGTTATTAATTCATTCTTCAAACTGTTATTAAGCTATGATTTTGGGCCTAGTGTTACCATGGTGTTGGGGATACATTAGTCATTATACAGTAGTCATTGTACTGAAGATGTTTAAGACCTTTGGGGCAAACAGACAACTATAATGACAGATATATACAAAGTGATAAGTTGAATATTCACTCACCTCTTATTAAAATACATAAAATATATGTCAGTATACAGTATTCTGTAATTTAATGAAGATATTTACATATAATAATAAAACAAAGCGTATATTTATAGGTAAAATATAAAGAGTATATCTTAGTGTTTAAGGATATGAACTCTTAACCAGACTGCTTGGGTTTTTACTATAGCTTTAAAACTTACCCTCTATTTGACCTTGGGCATGTTACCTGGTATTTTCTTGTTCTGAAATATGGGTGAACTAATAGTACACACCCCTACACACACATACACAGAGTCATGAAGGCCATTAGTATAAATACATGGATGATTTTGCCACCAAAAACTCCTTGCCATTCTTTTTAATGCAATGTGTAATTATTATCAACTTCGTTATACTCTTTAACCTCCTGATGTACATCAATGTCCTTGCAGAAAGCAAACATAGAAAGTCCCTGCTGTCCCAGCTTTATAGGTAGACTATGAGACATGGGTATCAATGAAAATAAAATAAAAAGAAAAGCAAATGGAGATATTTGGTTTTAACATCTGATCATGTAATGTGTTAGTTATTGAACAAAATCAGCAGTAAACTGAGAAACAATGTCGCACTGCCTGCAGCATAGAAGGACCATGCAAATGATTGTATCATGAAGTTATGAAAAATGATTAAATATTGCCCCTTAGCAGCATGCAGACATAGTCTAATTGTCCAATCCTCCTAGGGCATTTTAAATAAATTCTGTGAAGATTTAACTCATTATAAACCCTAAGATTTAACTCACTAGAAACCCTATTGATATTAATGTATATTGTCTTGAGATTTTCTCCAACTGTTTTGGAGATTCCTTTTGAAGTAGTGGCCATTCTGGATGCCCAAAAGAATGATATTGCAAAAATTATCTTTTGTAAAAAATTTAAACAGTGTGAATGTAAAGGGCAATATAGCTCATTGTTCCAATTTAAAATATGAAGGCACAGAAAAAAAATAAGGAGTGGGGTTTTGATTTATTCTCTCAAAGAGTTATCAAAAAGGCATTACAAACATTTCCCCAGATTATCCATTCATAAAGCAAAGCAAAGGCAACACATCCACATAAGCTGGTTCTGATATTAGAATAACAAAATAAAATTTAAAGCAGGAGTCACACCATTCTAACAAAATACATTTGAATAGGTTTTATTATGTGGGCAGTGGGAGGCCAAGGAAAGGTTTAAAACAGAGGATGCTCCTCTCTCTCTCTCTCTCTCTCTCTCATGCTATATCTATGTCCTCCCTTCCCTCCCCTCTCTGGCAAGTAGGCTCTATGACAATCTAGGAATTGGTAATTGGGGACTGAAATAAGGGGATGGTCATCCACATTAGTTTTTATCCATAAGGAATATGTGGAAAATATAAGTAGAATT
>NW_012155729.1:1461050-1464685 GCF_000956105.1 Propithecus coquereli | reverse complement strand
GTAATATATACCATAACACCATTAAAAAAAAAAACCAAATACTTTGAGATAAATCTCATAAAATACTTGCGAAAGCTGAGTTATGGAAGAGAACTATCTACACTCTGAGGCTGTAACAGGACACACAAAGACCATACTGTGAACATTAAAATAAGCAGAGTATGGTTCAACTTAGAGGAGAACCACAGCAGAAATACAGTTATTTAGCAACTAATAAGCATTCTCCAAATTAGTGACTGTTCTTTATCACTGCACCCTGTGGTTTGAATCCACCAACAAGCCTGTGTTGACTTGATCCCCAAGGCAACAGTGTCAGGCCATGAGGGTGCGGCGAGTGGGTTAATGTCATCGCTGTAGGAGTGCGTTTGTCGTAGCAGCGGCGTTTGGCCCTCTTGCTCTCTCTCTGTCTCTGTGTCTCTCTCTGTCTCTGTCTCCATCTCTCTTGCCCTCTCACCTTCCACCATGGGGCGACGCAGTACAAAGGCCCTCGAACTTGCTGGTGTCTTGACATCGGACTTCCCAGCTGCCAGGACTGTGAGAAATGCTTGTCTTTGTAAGGTGTCCAGTCTCTGGAATTCTGTCACAGCAGTGCAGCAGACAGAGACACTGCAGGTTTTCAAACAGATGTCAGATGGTCAACATCACATCAGAATGTGGCATAGAGACGTCCTGTGTTTGGTGAGAGATCAGAGTGGGTCTTAAATTCCTTATAACTCTGACTATTTTCTTTCTTCTCTAATCCTCTTTTGTTAAAATAAAAAGCGATTTCTTGAAACTCTCCAAAAGAAATGTTTTTCTGTACTATGAAATATCGTAAAATGTGCTATGCAGTATATTTTTGTGATATATGATTAACTCATTCCAATTGTCCTTCCATGCAATTGTTACAAATTCTGAAGGTTTATAAGTATTAGATTTGGAATGATTTTAATGAACTAAGTTATTGTTCATATAATAATGTCTATTAATGCGGAGCTTAGCATTTGACAATCTCAACTGTCCACATTGCTGAGAGTTGCTTAACCTGTGCAGTGTTCTAGTTACTACTGTGGGGCACTAGCTCAGCTCACCTTGCAACAACACCCTGATGGTATGCGACGTGGTCCTCTCCAATGGAGAGGTGAGGAAACTTGGACTATTGCATGGTTATTAGTAATCACAAAAGGTAAGCGGTCACTGCTATTTGACATCTGTAAAAAGTGGGTTCCACTCCCTCACCTTCCTGGTGTCCAAGGACGGAGACTGCTGGAAAAGGCCGGATCATTTCAGAGCACTGTCAGGAAGGGCATCCACTCCTCCTTCCCAGTGCACAAATGCTGGTGTGTTTCTGCCAAATGCCCTGAAGGCTCCCCTAGCGCACCGGCCATGGCGAGTGCCATCTGTGCTGGGCGTCCCCAGCGTCTGCCGCCGTCTCTCTTGGTTCCCCCTCATCTTTCCGGCTTTTCCAAATCGCTACAAAAACTGATGTATGAAATCCATCTGATTTTTATATTTGCTCAAGGAACAGTTGAAAAGCAGCTGAAGTATTTGACCTTGGAAAACTCCGAGAGCACAAAAGCGAATGCAATTTGAGGCGGGGGATTACGGCAATGGCACGCGAAGGCTGAGGTCATTGCAAACTGTGGCTTGGTGCGTGCAGTAACTCCTCTGTCGTTGCAGCATTAGCGGTTCTGCGAGTGAATCCACAGCTGGCTGCAGAGAGAAGGACGCCTGTCTGTGCTCCGACTCTCGTCCTGCTGGGGGTCTCTCGAATTGCCAAGTGCGCTTTACCTCGTGGGGGTCCGGAAGGCTCTCCCCACAGCCCAGTCTCCCTGAATAATGCATGGTGGGTAGTGCGCCTGTAAAATGCTCACAATGTTTGGAAATATATTTCTACTTTTAGCTACGAAGTTTTCTTTCTTAGCTTCTCCCTCCTCTCTCCTCCTCTGCCCCCTTGATCCTCTTCTGAGAGTTTCCCGTAACTTGGTAACTCTGAGAAGAGAGACCCCTATATTTTCCTCTCCTTTTTCTTTTTGATGGTGCAGATTTATTACCCTATTATCCTCTGACTTCAGTCTTTCTTGGCAATCCTCTTCGCCTTTCCTCATGTGGCAGCCCTTCTTGTCATTTTGATTATTTCAATTATTTCTCTCTTGAGCCATCTCATATTTTTCATGAATTGGCATCATCAAATAGCCCTGGGAGGCTTGACCCTTAGGACACCCTCAGCCATTTATTCAACTTAAAATATGTATCGGGGGCCGCATCCAGTGTCGGAGATGCGAGAGGAGAGGAAGACAGAGAGAGGCTCCTTCCTGCGTGCAGCAGACGTTCCGGTGTCCTGTAGGCAGGGAATGTGTCAGGGCCACCTGCTGTCATGGAATGTGGGGTGTGGTGGGATTCAGGGGACCTCAGAGAGGAATGTGAGCCTCTGTGACCACAGGATCAGACAGAAACGGAAGAAGGGACAGCTGCTTAACGTTTCCATTCTTTCAGGAACAAGAGCGATCAATTAGAAGTAAGTGAAAGCAATGCGAATAAGGAAGGCTAGTTTGCTGTGAGGGTGCTAACCTTCCCTGGCACCTCGAGGGCTCATGGGCGCTCCCAGGCTGCGCTTCTGACTGTGCATAACAGGTCACGCGTGTCTAGACAGTGTCTCCCAGCCGATATTTGGTGTCACTACCTGGAGGGTCCAGGGACGGGGACCCCTGGCATCTGGGCGTGAAAATCAGAGGAACAGCAGCACCCTCAGCACCCTGCTGCTTCCCGGAGCTGTGCAAGCTCTGACATCACCAGGAGTGTGCGCAGGTCAGAGGGAGGCTCAGGTGTGAGTCAGTGCGCTGTGCCCTCAGGGAGGCGAGGGCTGGTGCAGAAGCCTGCAGCAGAGAATTAGTGGAGCTAACTCTAACAAGGCACCCTCTGTCAAGCTGGATCCCAAAGCCCGCCTCCTCCAGGAAGCCTGCTTCAAGTTCTCTAATTATGCTATGCCCCCTCTGAACCTCCAATTCTTGTTTATACCACTTTCACATAGTTTACCATATTACTTATATTCTAATGTTTTCTATTAGTTTGGAAACTCATCGAATATAGGAATCTGCATTACTTATTTTTCCATTTATTGCAGCAGCTACTTAATGTACTTGTGTAGTCAGAATCCTACTTAGCTATCATCTACCTATCCATCCATCTAAAGAAGATATTTCTTTCTATATTTTTATTGCAACTTTCCTAATGACATCCATGTGATTTGAATTTTTAAGGCAAAGCTACACAGCAGACTAATATCTGCAGAGAATTTTCTAGTTAATTAGTAATTAATTTTTGCTTTTTTCCAAATGCTCACAGGTCACCATTTTTTACTGGTGTTACTGCGGACTGTTACCTTCCACATTCTCATCCTCAAACTTCAGTGGCCCCTCTGGGGACAGCACCCGAGTGAGTGCTCCCTCCAATCCTGGAGGCCGGGCTTTATAGTCACTGAATATTTAGTTTCATTTTTATTTATGTAGGTTTGGCGCTTTGCATGGCTTTTTAAAAAAATTGTTTCTGCACTCCTTTTGGATTCATTTAGTAATTTTCTCCTCATCATTTCTCCTGTGCTAATTTTGAATGTAGCTACTTTATTTTAGTTTGCATTTTATTCATATTCATACATA
>NW_012155729.1:1457817-1459960 GCF_000956105.1 Propithecus coquereli | reverse complement strand
TATATTCTGTCCCGATAATCATAATATTTGCAAGCTTTTCAGTTTTGATACTTTTTTATTGTTTCTTTGGCTTTTGTTTGTAGTGTACTGTTTTCATTTCATTATTGTGATCATTAACTGTGAGTTTACATGGCACGGAAGCTTTTCTGCGCAAAGTTGTTGAGGTTAAAGGTGGGCTCTTATAGGAATTTCTCAATGGATTCTGCAAGGTCACTGTGTATCTTGTCCGTTGGGGTTTCTTAGTTGAATGCACAAGTGAGGTTTCATTTCAACGACCCAGGTACTAAGAAGGCAGGTTTCGTGCTCACGGGAGGAGCTGCCTGTGTCTGTGAGTTGTCAGGGTGAAGGAGCTGCCTCTCAACCCAATGGTAGAATTTGATTTTCACAGTTTTCCTTCCTGTTTTGTCAGGGAGCAGTAACTTTTGTTTCACCATGACACTTGGATGTGTCCATTGGAGTCCTGGTGTGTCATAAGGAGTCCTACCTGACTTCTCACTGGGGGGACGTTAGCCTTTGTCTCCTGTCTCTAGCTCCCCTTGAAGCTCTGAAAAACAGCCTTTAAATTTAGGTGGGTTGAGAAATGCTTCAGGATAAAAGACAACCTTCAAGCTCTGCTGTTCTCTTTCCTCCCTGTTTCTACTCAGTGTTGACCTCTACAGAATCCTCTCGGTATTGACACATAATTGGTGCAACAAAAATCATCTTAATGTGCATTTTATCCCTGACGTTCAGTTTCCAATTGAAGAGTCCCTTTCCACGTCTAGTCGGCCACACAGCTGGACGCAGAATTCTAGATGCATGGCTGGGGGCAGCTGGTGGCTGGGGACACTGGAAGGTGCCTGCCGGTCCCTGCCGGGCTGCGGACTTCCACCCCGCTGCTGCGACTGCAGCCAGAGGACAGGCCCGGCTCCAGCCTCCTTCGGAGATTGCCCGGCTGAGAGTGTCAGCTCTCTCCCAGACAGTCCAAGTCGGGGCTTGTCCATGCAGGGAAAACCAGGACCCTCAGCCTGTGCCCAGGGGCTCCGCCATGAGGGCATCAGAGGCTGGCTCTCCCCTTCCAGAGTGGGGACACCGAGCGCACACCCAGGAAGCACACCGCAGGCCAGTCTCCACCTCGCAGGAACCAACCACACCGGCTGGGACGACTTTGTGAAGCCCCCCACTGAGTCGGGAAGACTCAGCGGTGTCTGCTAACACCTCCCTTCCTAGCTAAGCAGTAAGGAGGAAGATTGCGTTCTTTTCTCCTGTTTATAGCTGGAGAATCCTTTCTTTATCCTCAGCTTGGTTTGATTTACACTGACAATTGCTGATTTGTGAGAAAACAGCCATATTCTAATCCCCTATTGCATCAAGTAGATTTTAAAATCTTCTTCTTCTTCTTTTTTTTTTATGAGCTGGGTGGAAGGCTCTAAGGACACAGCTTCTAAGATGTGGTGTCGCTTTTGGAGTCAGGGTGGAAACTGTTTCATCTCAAACCGGCTTCTGTGGTAAAAGCTCATTGTCTGCACCTGGTGCAAGTCTGCACAAGAACCAGCAGGAGCAATTCCGTCATTTGTATTCAAATGACGTGTCCCCTCCCTGCCCCTGAGCTGGTCAGCACCCCCCGGGATGGCAACTAGGCTGCAATTGCAAAGACACCAACACACCCGCTAATGCTGCTGCACAAGCGGCAGCGGCTTTGCAAATAATCACGTAGCATTTATTAATCCGGCACATGCACCCTGCTGCTCTCGAGGCACCTTTGTAGCATCATCACTAATTAGGATAATCAAGTTTCTCCTTTATCTCCATTCTGTGATTACTAAGCCATTTTGTCGGGCATACATTACTCATTCATTATTACGAAAAAATTTATTTCTTACAAACTTCAAACAACATCTTCCTTATCTTCAATAGCACATAGTCTATTAGGAAATAGATACCATTTTCCACACTGAATAAGCCTAATTCAGAAGGACATTTCCAAATAATACCTCATCTGGCTCTGCGTTCAGTCTATCCATTTCAACGCTCCATTTGACTGGAATCTACAAAGTGGCGTAATCCGTCTTTAAAGTTAGAATAATTTTCCTCTTCTCCTTTGGAAAGGCCTTTTGATGGATATATTTATGTCTGAAAGTCACTTAGCACTTTTAAAATACTC
>NW_012155729.1:1447466-1457027 GCF_000956105.1 Propithecus coquereli | reverse complement strand
CGTGGTGGCACACACCTGCAGTCCCGGCTACTCGGGAGGCTGAGGCAGGAGGATCGCTTGAGCCCAGGAGTTTGAGGTTGCTGTGAGCTGCGATGATGCCAGTGCACTCTAGCCAGGTGACAGAGTGAAGTCTTGTCTCTAAAAAAAAAACATAAGAAAAACGTGATTCCAATGCCTTGCTTATTTCTTTGCCTCTTTGCAACTGAGATGTTTCCTTGAGACCATATGAAATAGGACGTGAGAAGGTCACAATCTTCATCAGGATTCAGTATTTTTGTTCATTTGAGAAGTCTTTCTGGGGGTCTGTTATTTTAAATCTTTTTGAATAGTATTTTCTTAATATCTGAGGTCCAAACACATTCAGCATTACCAACCCTGTCAGGCCCTTGCTGTCTGTAATCAGTTTGATCTCTTTTTGAGAAATTTTATTTTGTAATGTTTTCTAGGAGAAACCAAACAACAGCTAATGCACTAGAAAACTGGCCGTGTTCAGACGCTGGTTCATAAGTGCAGACCCTGCAGTTGTGGGACCTGCTCTCCCGGTGTACACAGGTGGCAGTTTTGCTGCATGGCTTGAGCCTCCAGCTTTGCTGGCTCCGATGTCGGGTGTTTTGCCTTTTCCATTCCCTTCCTGGTAAGGCCACACCATGGTTTTAGGTTTTCTGTTACAGCAACACTCATCTTGGGAAAATGTCATGTATTAATCAAAGTAATCCTAGATATGTTCACAGACTAGTCCTCAAACCTTGAAGTTTTAAGGTGAGAGAAATTTAAATCTTCCTCCCCTGAAGTCAGAAACAAAGGCTCCCGGCTGTGAGTGACTCCTCCCCAGGAGGTGGGAGGGGGCACTGAGCCCTTCTGTCCTGTGTCTCCGTCCCCAATAACCAGCACTCAGGGCTGCTTGGAGACCTTCACCAAATCAGCCAAGGGGCGACGAGCGTGTCCACAAGGCAAATTGCTTCTTACGCCCCTGGGCCTGGAAGGGGCAGACACCGTTTCCATCCGTGTTCCCTCTGAGAGAACTACCCCTGATGACCACGCAGGTGTGTGGAGGGGGAGAAATGGACTTCCCAGGTGCAGAATCACTTCCCAGAAGCAACTCTTCTGCAGGGAAGGGAAGGAGAAATATTTGGTGGGTACCTGTCTCTGCCAGGGTGCGTTGGAGTTGGAGAGAGCTCGCCAGGAGAAAAGGAATGACACAAGCAAAAACGTGGAGCATTTCCTCAGTTGATTTGTTCTGTGCATTATAAATGGAATAATTAGGTTGCAGAATAAGTTTCCCGGAGGTGTGTCCGAAGACAGAAACTAAACAGTCAGCTGTTGAGTTAAATGTCCATTAACGTAAGCTATGACACGAGCAAAGGAACGTATAGATTGTTGCTCCCATGGACTGAAGGCTTGTGCGCCCCCAACCACCGGTTCACGTGTTGAAACGCTAACCACGGTGTGACAGAGTCAGTGGGGCCTTGGGAGGGTGAGGAACTCACGAGGGCGGGGTCCTCGTGAAGGGATTAGAGCCCTTAGAGAAGGGGTCCCCCCCAGAGCTTTCTTTGCCCTCCCGCCACCCCTGAAGACATAGTGAGAAGTCAGCGGTCTGTAATGGGGAAGAGGGCCCTCGCCAGAACCCACCGTGCTGGTACTTTGACCTCAGACTTCCAGCTCCAGCGCTGTGAGAAGCACGTTTGTTGTTTACAAGCCGCCCGGACGCTGGCACCTTGTTATAGCAGCCCGGGCTGACTAAGACGCCTGCTGTGTAACCTGAGGTCCCCAAAGCAGTCTTGAAATGGAATTTGATTTTTGTGTATGTGCGTTTTTTTTTCCTGGAAGCATTCCCATTGATTTCTTTAAAAATCCCAAAAATCTGATTCTCCCTGATTAAGTTCAAGTCTCAGCTCTGCTTCTCCCTGGTTGCGTAATTGCAAAAGAAGTTGCTTATTCTTTCTAAGTATCTCATTTCTTATTTGCGAATTGGAGTTAATGACTGTATCACCTTCACACCACTGTTGGGAGAATTGAATGGATCAATATGTGTTCAGTCCTCAGAGCAGGGGCTGGTATATAGTATGTGCTCAGTAAACGTTAGCTGTTATGGCCGTTAAAATGTAACCATGTCGATGCTGCAGGTGCTTGTGGTATGGGTGAGGACAAAATTAAAGACAGGAGGCTACTGCCCCAGAGAGAACAGAACAGAAAGGACAGATGCAGAAGAGATATTAAAGTGGTCTGCAATTTTGTAGACGCCCTTAGTTGAAATACATTTGCAGCATTATGAAGTTGGTCTTTTTATAGCATCCGTTTTCTGGCAATTTGCATAACATTAACTATAATTATCACTGCGATTACTATTACAATGGCTATTATTGTTTGGCACTTTTCTAAGCTAATGAGTATCTGTCAGAGGAGGAGGCTGACAGTTCCTATTACTGCATTAACAGCTGGACCACAGTTTGAAATTCCAGCATTTATGAAAGGAATCTTTAAGGTGTTATTTTAACTTCTGTTGCCTGGAGCCAATCGTTGGACTCTGCATTGAGTCTGATTTTCTTTGCTATGTCAAAAGACCTGCATCACGCTCTATGTAATGAGGCCCTGTCCAAAAGGACTTTTGTAACAGAAATGCCAACACCTGCCCATCAGGCAACACGTGGGGACTGAACCCTCAAAGGGTGACTAATGGCCAACGACCTGAATTTTTAATTGTATTTAATTTTAATTAATTCTGTTAAAATTGTTACATGTAGCTTGTGGATGTAGGATTTGACAGCTCAGCTATGGTGCATGAAATCTGCTGTAGGAAGGGGAGGTGGAGCAGTTTCCATGGATGAGGGTGAACGTGAGTCAGCAGCAGAGGGGAGTCATGGTTACCCTCCGCAGAGGAAGCTCACTCTGGGCGTGGCCAGGTGGGCAGCCTGTCCTGGTCTTGGTAAACCCGGGTTTCCTTCCTCCTGTGGACACTCACTGACGTCATCGTTTCCCTGTCACATTTACATATCCGAGAATTCGGCTTGTTATTTACTATGACGGAATGGGTTAAAAATGCCAGTTACTAAAAATGAGACAATGTTTATAGACAACTTGATAGGACTCAATTATACATTGTTTTAAAGGCCTGAAGTTGTAATTGAAGTTTGAGGAATTGGAAACACCTGAGAAATCCAACTAAGTAGCTAGTGCACTCTCTTCATAACGATGTTGTTCTCCAGGTATTGCTGACAAGTTATATTGTATTAAGGTGTGGCTTCCCCACCTGTCTTTACCACACCTTCTTTCACATATCTGAGGATGCTTCTGTCCTGATTAAAATCCCTTCATTTCCTAACTCTCTGACTCTGGAAAAACACAAATCTGCAGTTTCTTAACCAGAATAGATTTGTTTGGAATTTTAGATGGCTATGTTGGCTTTGACTTTACTTAAAATCATCTTAAAATCTTATGAAATTTCCCACAATGCCAGGAGGAAGAAAAAGGTTAAAGTGTGTTTAGCAAATCACAAAGCCATCTGATTCCTGTGGGGATGTGTCCACACGTGAATCTGGGCAGAGAGGGGTGCAGAGAGAGGACGGGTACAACTGGGGGCGCAGGGCAGGAGAGATGTGCACAGCCTGGAAGTCTGTTCGGATTTTGACGCATATTCTAGAGCAATGGGGAGCCTGCGGCCTCTGTCCTGCGTGGGTAAAAGGGCTTGACTAGGTTTTCATCGAGGCCCTTGAGCTTGAATTTGGAGCTGAGCCCACTCACCCTGCGTGCGACTCCTCCCCCCAGGCGAAGCTGCTCGGTGGGGACAGGAGGAAGAGGTTAGTCCATGCAGGCCGCCTGTCATCCGTGGGGGACAAGCCAGGGAGTGAGCACCTAGGGAGGGCACCCTGGCTGGGGGGCCACGGACTCTCAGCTGTGGCTAAAGGAAATGAAGATGAAACACCGGAGCTTGTGTGCTGGAATCCTTAAAACCACTAACGAGGTTTCCAGGGTTTTGAACGTTTGCATACGACGTGCTAACTCACTGCCTCTCGAGCGGCTGCACAGCGTGTGAAATTATTTTGAGAGTCATGACCTCATGAGAAGGGAGCAGAAATCCAATTTTTTTTTTTTTTTTTGCCTGATATCTTCATCCCATCAAAACCTGGAAGTTCATCCTCAGTGTTAGTGCCAGGCAGGCAGGAGTCCTTCTCTCCAGTGGAAAAATCCGGACTGCCGCTCCGGGTGCCTCCTGCTCAAAGTTTCGCAGCCTCCTCTGCCTTTCCCGTGCCCTTGAGATAATCCGCAGTGGCGTGCAGCGCTCCCGATTCCTTCAGGAAATTGATTATTCTTTGATTTCACACTCTCTTGGCTTCCTCTCTAGTTAGAGTGATATTGGTTGAATTTTCCTGCCTTCCTGGCTTTTTGTTTCATAATTCCCATTTGCACAGATTTATAATACTGAGAAAGCCTTGGTAATATTTGGGAGTCTTTTGCAACAGCTCCTTCTGACAATATTAATGCAATGAAAATGGAAACGCAAATGTCCTCATTTTGAGTGGGTATTCATTCTTTTGTTATTTGGTACAGGGAGTTGATGCCAGGAAGTGAGCAATAAAATTACATGGAAATTGTTATTATGAATCATTGAATATTTAATGAGTTATAGAAATGAAACTGTCAAACACTGGCGCTGGGATGAAAAGCTGTGAAGGGAAATTGGTGAAACTGGAAACCCGAGACTGCAATTCTGCCGACCCCGACAGAAGCCCCCACAGCACCCTGAGAGTTTACGAGTTCTCACCCTCGGAGGGAAGGGCGCAACCCACCGCACTGAAACAGCAGTAGGAAGTTCCCTCTTGGGGTTTTTGTTGGCCCTTCTTGCAGATTTGGGATTGGGGTGCAAGCCTAACAGCAGGAGGTTAATTTTCCCGCTAATTTTCATTGAACCCTGTGCATGTGGTCAAAGTTAGGTGATGGGGCGTAGATGTCAACACCACCTCAAAGTGCTTTCTCTTCCTTCAGAATCAAATATTTCTGCAAATTGCAGAAAGAATATCTTAAATTCTTTGTTTCTGAAAATCCCATGTTCTTTCCTACATTTGACTGTGTACCTGGTGTTGAGTGACTTCCAGCTATCTCAGAATTGCAGCCCAAGTGTGTAGCGTCACTCTCGTAGCTGGAGAGTCAGACATTCCCGGCTACGAATGACCTTAGGGCCCCAGACCAGCACCCCTCGCCTTCGTCCAGCCTGTGTACAGAGAGGCAGCCAGGGCTGGAGGGGCAGGGTGGTCGTGTTTGCCAGTTCAGGCTGCTATAAACACGGACTGGGGGGTTAAACAACAGAAATGTATTTCTCATCATTCTGGAGGCTGGAGGTCCAAGATCAAGGAGCCTGCAGGTTCTGCACCGGCTGGGGGCGGCCTCCTGGTTTGCCGCTGCTCAGGAGGAGGTGAGCAGGGAGGGAGGAAGCGGTGCTCTCCCTGGAGTCTCTTCTTAGAAGGATGGGGATCCCACCCAGGGGCTGCACCTCCCTCGTGACCTCATCTCCTCTCAAAGGCCCCACCTTCTAATCCCATCCCACTGGGGTTAAGGTGTCAATGTCTGAACTGGGGAGGACACAGACATGCAGCTCATCGCATTGGTCACCAACTGTTGAGTTGTCACCTGAGGCAGAGGGGGATTTTTTTCTCCCTCCTAAGATCCCAGGCAAGTGAGCAACTTTGCAAACAGACCATTTTCTGACCGCTCAACTGAGTCGATACACTGTTTATGCTGTCTTAGCTTCATAACGCACAACTCTGATACACTGTTTATACATCAACTTTTGTAAGGTATAGCTTTTATCAGTTAGGTTAGCCTAGGTTTTGCTGCATAAACACACCAACCCCCAAATCTTAATGGTTTAAAGAACCAGCTTTGCGTCCGTATTGCAAATCCACGACGGGTCAGCTGGGGGCTTTGTTTATTGCAGCGTCTCAAGAACTCAAGCTGGCTGAGCAGCTACCACCTTAGACACTGAAGGTCACTTTGCCAGAAGGAACGAGAGCTCTGAAGGGCTTCAGGCCAGCCAGTAAATGCTTCATATTCAAAATGACATGCAATTATTTCTGCTCACAATTCGTTAGCGAAGATTAATCACAGGTACCTCCCAATCACAAGGGGTCAGAAAGTGTGGCTGTGGCAGGGCTCAGGAAAGCTAAAATCTATAAATACGGCATCAGCAGCCATAAGCTATTCTATGTTGAAGAGTTTCAATAAAAATAAGAAACTATAGTTTTGGGTGACTCTTGGCAAAGTGACCAGAGTATAAATGGAAAAAAAAAATTACAACTTTTTAAAATACTAAAACAAGAATGTTGAAACTTGGAACAATACCGAGGTAGTCACAATGATTCAGGAAAATGAAGGACAGATGAAGGAACAAGTGTAAGTGCTGACATTTGTCCTGGGGACAAAGTGGCGGGGAGGGGAGAGAGAGAGGGGAAGGAGGTTGGGGAGGCTTCAAATACGTTCTTGGTGCAAAGTTGTCTGTTATCATTGACATTTGGTTAGCAACCGATAGCTCACCGTTAGGATCATTAGTTTGATTTTTAAAACATAGCTCAGCACATTGTAATCATAGTGGAGAAGTATCTGACTCCTTTTGTCCCCTTTCTCCCGATGGTGAAAGGAGACGACTTTATACGGCAGAAGATCAGTTTTAGGGTGATAACTTTTGATTCAGAGCACAGCTTCCTTTTCCTTATGAAAATGGGGCTTGGTCTAAGTCCCGTTACTTAGGAGGAGTCATCAAGTTCATGGGAAACCACTTCTCCAAGAAAACCTAACCCAGAGAGAGCCAAGCTCTTGAGGACGGGGTGTCTGCAGGGTGAGGGTGTTCCATGTGTCCTCAGAGCCTCCAGCGTGCTTGACACATCCCCAGAGCTCAGTGGGAAAATTGCTGGAAACCTTTTCCACGGGAGAAAGCTGACGCCAAGAAATATTAAGTATTTTGCTCAAGGCCAGACAGATAATTAGTGGCTGATCTTGGACTATTGATTTCCAGCCCAGGGGCTTTTCCCTGATCAAATATTAATAACAAATAGAGAATCGCTCTTCACTTTCCTATTATTATTGTACTAAGCTAAGATTTTTCCCTCTGCCCCTTTGACATAGTTAAATAACTAATGATTTACTTCCAGACATCGAATCTTAGGGAAAATTCTCAGTTTCTTCAGCTGCACCTTGATATCCACCCGCAATTCTTTCAAGCAGACACTGACGTTTTCCGGCTTCCTCAGCTCTGTGCCACCTGCTGCTTTGACCAGATGGCCATGGGGTCCAGGCAGGGGGTGGGGGGGAGCGATTTAGCACATTTCCTGACGGAGTCTAAGGTTTCTTCTCTATTGCCTTTCCGGTACATTCTGCTACTCCAATTGTGCCGGCTCCTCCGTGGACGCGCCCCTCCTGGTCTCACCCCACCAATGGTGTCTCAGTCACAGTCCTTGTGCTCACATCGCACTGTGCCAGTGTGCGGGATTTTGCTGATTTTCGTTCTCGTCTTCTCTGCCCGGTGCCTGATGCTCCACACAGCACCCACAGCTCTTTCGCCGGGCACAGTCACGTGGTCCAGCATATCCTGCAGATCACCGCTATTTAACCTGCTCAGGGCTGAACTTGCAGTTTTGTCCTTCATTGAAACGAATGCTGATTTTCTGTTAACTTTGGAATGTTTGCAATGAGTAGTCATCGTTGATCTTCCTCAGAATAAATTCTCTATATAGATGTTCTGACCTCGCACCACATGGGATGTAATTATTCGACTGACCATCCACGAGTGGACTTTACCAGTGGCGCAGAAGGGTTTCTGAGGAACACTGTTTGCGCTTTCAGGAGATATAGTTTACAGACTGGAGACAATCACATTTTCCCTCACCTTAGCCTTTCAGTTCTCAGACATTGGCAGCATTAAGCTCCTTAATGTAAGAATTTCCTCAGCCTATTCAAGTGGTTTAGTGGATGTGACCTTAGGACCACGGACGTGGCACTGTTGTCTACTGACAACAAATGTTGTCACCTATGAGAACTGAAGTGTGGGGCTTTGCTGACCTGCCAGAAGCCACTTCTAAGTCAAGCGACACCGTCAGGGTGGGGATGAGGACGGTTTTAACAGTAAGGGATATCCAAAGTTGGGAGCGTCTTTAAACACCCTCGACAGCTTTAAGGTTGTTTCTATTCTCTTCTCCGGTGGAACTATTGGATCATTCCCACGCGACCGATATGCAGACAAAACGCTTCTGCCAACAAGGAACAAAACCACCAGGCCATGCGGGATGGGAGACTTCCTTCCAGGCCCCGCCGTGGGAAAGCACCGCAACGCGTGCCCCTGCTGGAGAGCTAGGAGCCAGAGACACCAACCTGTGCTTAATCCCAGAGTGGGGTCTGTGATGAACTGTAGTGAAATTAGTGAAATTCAAATGAACTTTTAAGCCCTGCTCTTAGAGCAGGAGACTAGGAGAGTGGGCTGAGACCGGATGCAGGGGTTTGCAGATGGGGTGCAGGTGTTGAAGTGAACACCCCTCTGGCAGAAGCTAAGTAGGGGCCCCCTAACCACAAGCAAGAACTGGCTTCAACCGGCCCATCAGCTGTCTCTGCCACCTCACATGAACTTTGGCTAATTACAACATCACTTACATTGGAACTTCTCCGCCCTTGAAATCACCATGACAGTTCCAAAACAACCACGTAAAGTATGAAAATGGGAGAGAACACAATTCTAGGAATTATTACCCAAATTCTTAGTAAAATCCAGTCCCTTAGCCTTGAATATTCCTCTCCCCAGTTAGTGGGACTTCAAAAGCCCAGACCCACTTCCTCCCAGGGCAGCTGCTGTCTGTGCAGCCTGCTGTTGTCTCTAGAGACGGTACTTTCTCTTTCAATAAAAAGAAAAAAGAAAAGCTGTTGATGGCTTGGCTTACATGGTGCATCCCGGATTTCTTTACTCCAGTGATCACCAAGAACTGGGAAAAGCCTCCCCTCAGAGGCTGCCCACACTGCCACACTTAGTACACACCTGCCCATGTGGGGTGAGCTGAAAAGCAGACTCATCCCCAAATCTTAATTACTAATATAGTCAATATTCTAGTGACAGCTGAATCATCCGGGGAGGTGTCTCAACTCGTCAACACACACGTGAAGATGAAAACTTCTCTAATAATCTATTTCAATTTGTCAAGATTCGAGTTTTTAAGGATTTTTTTTGAGTTAACTAAAAATAATATTAATAATAAGCTCAACGGGGATTAATTTCATAGAATTTGTATTTTCAACCTTTTTAAATTAAAAATCTGAAAACAATAAAAGAAATCTCTGTTGTTTTTTATATTGTAAGACCCTCATACAGCGAATCAGATGTGAGCCTATCTCTTTGTTTTATCAACTAGGAAAAAAAATAATTTGAAACTCAACTTCAATAGTCATGGAAATTTTAAAGTCTGCCTCTCTTTTTGAAACTGAAGTATGATTTTTCTTCTTTAACTAGTTGATATAATTATCAAATTTTGAACCAACCTTACGTGCCTGGGAAAATCCTATTTTGTTGAGGTGTCTAATTATTTTTATACA